>NC_048598.1:172966863-173058596 GCF_003668045.3 Cricetulus griseus | reverse complement strand
AGTCTCGCTGTCGTTCTGTGATGTCAACTTAAGCATCTCTCTGTTGCTCTGAGATGTCACCTGAATTGTCTCTCTCTGGTTGTGATGTCAGCTGTAGTGTCTTGCCTGTGGATCTCTGATGTCCCCAATTGTCCCTTTCCTGTGGCTCTGTGTTGTCATCTGAAGGGTCTCTCTCTGGTTCTGTGATGTCACCTGAATCACCTCTCTGTGGCTTTGTGATGTCATCTGAAAGTTCTCTCTATGGCTCTGTGAGATCACCTGAAGGCTCTCTAAGTGGCTCTTTGATTACACATGAAGTGTATCTCTGTGGCTCTGTGATTTCTCCTGATTTCATTGTGGCTCTGTGATGTCACCTGAAGTGTCCCTCTGTGGATCTGTGATGAGACCTGAAAGGAATCTGTGTGGCTCTGTGATATCACCTGGAATGTCTCTCTCACACTGTGATGTCACCTGATTTTACAGTGGCTCTGTGATGTCACCTGAAGGGTCTCTATGTGGTTCTGTGATATCATCTTAAGCATCTCTCTGTTGCTCTGTGATGTCACCTGAATTGTCTCTCTGTGCCTCGGTGAGATCAACTAAGTGTCTATCTGTGGATCGGTGATGTCACCTGAAGTGTCTCTCTGTGGCTCTGTCATGTCAACTGAAGTGTCTCTCTGTGGCTCTGTGATGACACCCGATGGTCTGTCTGTGGCTCTGTGATGTCAAATGAAGGGTCTCTCTGTGGCTCTGTGATGTCACCAGAATTGTCTCTTTGTGGCTCTGTGAGGACACCCGAATTGTCCTTCTGTGGATCTGTGATGACACCTGAAAGGTCTCTAGTGGATCTGTGATGTCACCGGAGAGTCTCTCTGTGGCTCTTTGACGTCAACTGATGATTTCACTTTGACTCTCTGATGTCACCAGAAGGTTATCTTGTGGCACTGTGATGTCACCTGAAGGGTCTCTCTGTGGCTCTGTGATGTCACCTGTAGTGTGTCTCTGTGCCTCTGTGATGTCAAATGAAGGGTCTTTCCAGTGGCTCTGTTATGTAACCTGAAGTGTCTTTCCTGTTGCTCTGTGATGTCACAAAAAGTGTCTATCCTTTGGCTCTGTGACAAACATACAGGGTCTATTTTGCACGTCTGTGATATCACCAGAAGTGTCATTCCTGTGGCTCTGTGATGTCTCCTAAAGATTCCATTCTGTGTCTCTGTGATGTCAATAGAAGAGTCTTTCTCTGGTTCTGTGATTTAACCTGAAGAGTCTCTTAGTGGCTTTGTGATGTCTCCTGAATGGTCTCTCGGTGGCTCAGTGATGTCAACTGAAGGGTCTCTCTGTGGCTCTGTTATGTCACCTGAAGGGTCTCTCTGTGACTCTGTGATGTCACCTGAATGGTCTCTCTGTGGCTCTGTGATGTCAACTTAAGGGTCTCACTGTGGATCAGTGATGTCCCCTGAAGTGTATCTGTGGCTCTGTGACGTCACCTGAAGGGTCTCTCTCTGTGGTTCTGTGATGTCACCTGAAGGGTCTCTCTGTGGCTATCTGATGTCAACTGAAGGATCTTTCGAGTGGTTCTGTGATGTAACCTGAAGTGTCTTTCCTGTTGCTCTGTGAATTCACAAATTATGTCTATCCTTTGGCTCTGTGACAAACATGAAGGGTCTATCTTGCTCTTCTGTGATATCACCAGAAGTGTTATTCCTGTGGCTCTGTGATGTCTCCTGAAGATTCCTTTGTGTGTCTCTGTGATGTCAACAGAAGAGTTTTCTTGGTTCTTGATGTCACTTGAAGAGTCTCTTAGTGGCTTTGTCATGTCTCCTGAAAGGTCTCTCTGTGGTTATGTGATGTCACCGGAAGGGTCTCTCTGTGGTTCTGTGATGTCACCAGAAGGGTCTCTCTGTGGCTCTGTGATGTCACCTGAAGGGTCTCTCTGTGGCTCTGTGACGTCACCTGATGATTTCACTTTGACTCTCTGATGTCACCAGAAGGTTATCTTGTGGCACTGTGATGTCACCTGAAGGGTCTCTCTGTGGCACTGTGATGTCACATGAAGTCTTTCTCTGTGGCTCTGTGGTGTCACCTGAAGGGTGTCTCTGTGGTTCTGTGATGTCACTTTAAGGGTCTGCTTGTAGATCTGTGATGTCACCTGAACGATCATTCTGTGCTTCTGTGATGTCAACTGAAGTGTCATTCCTGTGGCTCTGTGATGTCTCCTGAAGATTCCTTTCTGTGTCTCTGTGATGTCAACAGAAGAGTCTCTGCTTCTGTGATGTTACCTGAAAAGTCTCTTAATGGCTTTGTGATGTCTCCTGAATGGTCTCTCAGTGGCTCTGTGATGTCAACTGATGTATATCTCTGTGGCACTGTGATGTCACCTGAAGGGTCTCTCTGTGGCTCTGTGATGTCACCTTTAGTGTGTCTCTGTGCCTCTGTGATGTCAAATGAAGGGACTTTCCAGTGGCTCTGTTATGTAACCTGAAGTGTCTTTCCTGTTGCTCTGTGAAGTCACAAATTGTCTATCCTTTGGCTCTGTGACAAACATAAATGTTCTATCTTGCACCTATGTGATATCACCAGAAGTGTCATTCCTGTGGCTCTGTGATGTCTCCTAAAGATTCCTTTCTGTGTCTCTGTGATGTCAATAGAAGAGTCTTTCTCTGGTTCTGTGATTTAACCTGAAGAGTCTCTTAGTGGCTTTGTGATGTCTCCTGAATGGTCTCTCGGTGGCTCAGTGATGTCAACTGAAGGGTCTCTCTGTGACTCTGTTATGTCACCTGAAGGGTCTCTCTGTGGTTCTGTGATGTCACCTGAAGGGTCTCTCTGTGGCTCTTTGATGTCAACTTAAGGGTCTCACTGTGGATCAGTGATGTCCCCTGAAGTGTATCTGTGGCTCTGTGACGTCACCTGAAGGGTCTCTCTGTGGTTCTGTGATGTCACCTGAAGGGTCTCTCTGTGGCTATCTGATGTCAACTGAAGGATCTTTCGAGTGGTTCTGTGATGTAACCTGAAGTGTCTTTCCTTTTGCTCTGTGAATTCACAAATTATGTCTATCCTTTGGCTCTGTGACAAACATGAAGGGTCTATCTTGCTCCTCTGTGATATCACCAGAAGTGACATTCCTGTGGCTCTGAGATGTCTCCTGAAGATTCCTTTGTGTGTCTCTGTGATGTCAACAGAAGAGTCTTTCTTGGTTCTTGATGTCACTTGAAGTGTCTCTTAGTGGCTTTGTCATGTCTCCTGAAAGGTCTCTCTGTGGTTCTGTGATGTCACCTGAAAGTCTTCTGTGGCTCTGTGATGTCAAATGAAGGATCTCTCTGTGCCTCTGTGATGTCAACTGTAGGGTCTTTCCCGTGGGTCTGTGATGTAACCTGAAGTGTCTTTCCTGTTGCTCTGTGATATATCCTGAAAATTCCTTCCTGTGTCTCTCTGTTGTAAATAGAAGAGTCTTTCTCTGGTTCTGTGATATCACCTGACAGTCTCTTAGTGGCTTTGTGATTTCTCTTGAATAATCTCTCTGTGCCTGTGTGATGTCACCTGAAGGGATTCTCTGTGACTCTGTGATGTCACCTGAAGTGTCTCTCTGTGGTTCTGTGATGTCACATTAAGCATCTCTCTGTTGCTCTGTGATGTCATCTGAATTGTCTCTCTCTGGTTGTGATGTCAGCTGAAGTGTCTTGCCTGTGGATCTCTGTTGTCCCCAATTGTCTCTTTCCTGTGGCTTTGTGTTGTCATCTGAAGGGTCTCTATCTGGTTCTGTGATGTCACCTGAATCACCTCTCTGTGGCTCTGTGATGTCATCTGAAATTTCTCTCTATGGCTCTGTGAGATCACCTGAAGCGTCTCTAAGTGGCTCTTTCATTACACAAGAAGTGTCTCTCTGTGGCTCTGTGATTTCTCCTGATTTCATTGTGGCTCTGTGATGTCACCTGAAGTGTCCTTCTGTGGATCTGTGATGAGACCTGAAAGGAATCTGTGTGGCTCTGTGATATCACCTGGAAGGTCTCTCTCACACTGTGATGTCACCTGATTTTACAGTGGCTATGTGATGTCACATGAAGGCTCTATCTGTGGTTCTGTGATGTCTCCTGATTTCATTGTGGCTCTGTGATGTCACCTGAAGGGTCTATCTGTGGATCGGTTATGTCACCTGAAGTGTCTCTCTGTGGCTATGTGATGTCACCTGAACGGTCTCTCTCGCTCTGTGATGTCACCTGATTTTACTGTGGCTATGTGATGTCACCTGAAGGTTCTCTCTGTGGTTCTGTGATGTCTCCTGATTTCATTGTGGCTCTGTGATGTCACCTGTAGGGTCTCTATGTGGTTCTGTGATACCACCTTAAGCATCCCTCTGTTGCTCTGTGATGTCACCTGAATTGTCTCTCTGTGGCTCTGTGAGATCAACTAAGTGTCTATCTGTGGATCGGTGATGTCACCTGAAATGTCTCTCTGTGGCTCTGTCATGTCACATGAAGTGTCTCACTGTGGCTCTGTGATGTCACCAGAAGGATCTCTCTGTGGCTCTGTGATGTCAACTGAAGGGTCTCTGTGGCTTTGTGTTGTCACCTGAAGGGTATCTCTTTCATTCTGAGATGTCACCTTTAGCATCTGTCTGTTGTTCTGAGATGTCACGTAAATTGTCTCTCTCTGGTTCTGAAGTCACCTGAAGTGTCTTGCCTGTGGATCACTGATGTCCCCAATTGTCTCTTTCCTGTGGCTCTTGGTTGTCATCAGAAGGGTCTCTCTCTGGTTCAGTGATGTCACCTGAATCACCTCTCTGTGGCTCTGTGATGTCATCTGAACGTTCTCTCTGTGGCTTTGTGAGATCACCTGAAGGGTCTCTCAGTGGCTCTTTGATTTCACCTGAAGTGTCTCTCTGTGGCTCTGTGATGTCAACTGAATGGTCCCTCTGTGGATCTGTGATGACACATGAAAGGACTCTGTGTGGCTCTGTGATGTCACTTGGAGGGTCTCTCTTTCACTCTGTGATGTCACCACATTTTACTGTGGCTCTGTGATGTCACCTGAAGGGTCTCTGTGGTTCTGTGATGTCACCTTAAGCATCTCTCTGTTGCTCTGTGATGTCAACTGAAGGATCTCTCTGGGCCTCTGTGATGTCAACTGTAGGGTCTTTCCAGTGGCTCTGTGATGTAACCTGAATTGTTTTTCTTGTTGCTCTGTGATATCACCTGTAGATTCTTTCCTGTGTCTCTGTGTTGTCAACAGAAGAGTCTTTCTCTGGTTCTGTGATGTCACCTGAGAATCTCATAGTGGCTTTGTGATTTCTCTTGAATGGTCTCTCTGTGGCTGTGTGATGTCACCTGAAGGGATTCTCTGTGACTCTGTGATGTCACCTGAAGTTTTTCTCTTTGGCTCTGTGATGTCAAATGAAAGGTCTCTCTATGCCCTGTGACGTCACCAGAATAGTCTCTCTGTGGCTCTGTGATGTCACCTGAAAGGTCTCTATGTGGCTCTGTGATGTCAACTGAAAGGTCTCTCTGTGGTTCTGTGATGTCTCCTGGTTTCACTATGGCTCTGTGCTGTCACCTAACGTGTTTCTCTGTCGTTCTGTGATGTCACTTAAGCATCTATCTGTTGCTCTGTGATGTCATCTGAATTGTCTCTTTGGGGCTCTGTGAGGTCACCTGAAGTGTCCTTCTGTAGATCTGTGATGACAACTGTAAGGTCTCTCTGTAGATCTGTGATGTCACCTGGAGAGTCTCTCTCTGGCTCTGTGAAGTCACCTGATGATTTCACTGTGGCTCTCTGATGTCACCATAAGTGTCTCCCTGTGGTGCTGTGATGTCACCTGAAGGGTGTCTCTGTGCCTCTGTGATGTCAACTGTAGGGTCTGTCCTGTGGCTCTGTGATGTAACCTGAAGTTTCTTTCCTGTTTCTCTGTGATATCTCCTGAAGTTTCCTTCATGTGTCTCGGTGTTGTTAACAGAGGAGTCTTTCTCTGGTTCTGTGATATCACCTGAGAGTCTCTTAGTGGCTTTGTGATGTCTCTTGAAGGGTCTCTCTGTGGTTCTGTGATTTCATCTGAAGGTCTTCTGTGGTTCTGTGATGTCACCTAAAGGGTCTCCTTGTGGCACTGTGATGTCACCTGAAGGATCTCTCTGCTGAAGGGTCTTTCCAGTGGCTCTGTGATGTTACATGAAATGTCTTTCCTGTTGTTCTGTGAAGTCACAAATAGTGTCTATCCTTTGGCTCTGTGACAACACCTGAAGGGTCTATCTTGCACAACCAAGACACCTTGGTTCTGTGATGTCACCAAAAGCTTCTCTCTGTGGCTCTGTGATGTCACCTGAAGTGTCTCTCTGTGGTTCTGTGATGTCATCTGAATTGTCTCTCTGTGGCTCTGTGAGATCACGTGAAGTGTCGCTCTTTTGCTTGTGACGTCACCTGAGGTGTCTCTCTGTGGCTCTGTGATGTTACTTGAAGGGTTTCTCTGTAGCTCTTTGTTGTCAAACGAAGGGTCTCTCTATGGCTCTGTGATATCACCTGAAGGGTCTCTTTGTGGCTCTGTGATGACAAACGGTCTCTCTGTGGCTCTGTGATGTCACCTGAAGGGTCTATCTTTGGCTCTTTGATGTCAAACGAATGGTCTCTCTGTGGCTCTGTGATATCACCTGAAGGGTCTCTTTGTGGCTCTGTGATGTCATCTGAAATATCTCTCTCTGGTTGTGATGTCAACTGAAGTGTCATTCCTGTGGATCTCTGATGTCCCCAATTGTCTCTTTCCTGTGGCTCTGTGTTGTCATCTGAAGGGTCTCTCTCTGGTTCTGTGATGTCACGTGAATCATCTCTTTGTGGCTCTGTGATGTCATCTGAAGTGTCCCTCTGTGGATCTGTGATGACACCTGAAAGGACTCTGTGTGGCTCTGTGATATCAACTGATTTCACTGTTTCTATGGGATGTCACCTGAAGGGTCTTCCTGTGGCTCTGTGATGTCACCAATAGAGTCTTCCTGGGGTTATTTGATATCAGCTGAAGGGTCTCTCTGTGGCTCTGTGATGTCACCTGAAGGGTCTCTTTGTTGTTCTGTGATGTCACCTGAAGAGCCTCTCTGTGGCTCTTGATGTCACCTGTAGGATCTCTCTGTGGCTCTGTAATGTCAACTGAAGTGTCTCTCTATGGATCGGTGATGTCACCTGAAATGTCTCTCTGTGGCTCTGTAATGTCACCTGAATAGTCTCTCTCTGGCATTGAGATGTCACCTGAATTGTGTCTCTGTTTCTCTGTGATGTCACCTGAAGTGTTTCATGTGGCTCTGTGATGTCACCTGGAGAGTTTCTCTGTGGTTCTGTGATGTCACCTGACGATTTCTATGTGGATATGTTATGTCATCTCAAGGGTGACTCTGTGGTTCTGTGATGTCAATTGCAGGATCTCTCTGTGGCTCTGTGTTGTCAACTGAAGGGTCTCTCTGTGGCTCTGTGATGTCAACTGAAGGGTCTCTCTATGGATCGGTGATGTCAAATGAAGGGTCTCCTGGTGGCTCTGTGATGTCACCTGAAGTGTCTCTCTGTGGTTCTGTGATGTCACCTGAAGATTTCTATGTGGATATGTGATGTCATCTCAAGGGTGACTCTGTGGTTCTGTGATGTCAATTGCAGGATCTCTCTGTGGCTCTGTGATGTCAACTGGAGTCTCTCTGTGGCTCTGTGATGTATCCTGAAGCGTCTCTCTGTGGCTCTTTGATGTCAACTGAATTGTCTCTCTATGGATCGGTGATGTCAACTGAAGGGTCTCCCTGTGGCTCTGTGATGTCACCTGAAGGGTCTCTCTGTGGCTGTGTGATGTCACCTGAAGGGTCCCTCTGTGACACTGTGACTTCAGATGAAGGATCTCTCCGTGGCTCTGTGATATCAACTGATGGCGCATTCCTGTGGCTTTGGTATGTCACCTGAAGTGTCTTTCCTGTGGCTCTGTGATGTCACCAATAGTGTCTTTCCTGTGGTTCTGTGATGTCTGCTGCAGGGTCTCTCTGTGGCTCTGTGATGTCAACTGAATCTCTCTCTGTGGCTCTGTGATGTCAACTCAAGTGTCTCTCTGTTGTTGTGTAATGTCAACTGTAGGATCTCTCTGTGGCTTTGTGATGTCACCTGAAACGTCGTTCCTGTTGCTCTGTGATGTCACCTGAAGTGTCTTTCCTGTGGCTCTGTGAATTCACCAATAGTGTCTTTCTTGTGGCTCTGTGAAATAACCTGAAGGGTCTCTCCCATGCTCTGTGATGATACCTTAAGCATCTCTCTGTGGCTCTGTGATTTCAGCAGAAGTGTCTCTTAGTTGCTTTGTGATGTCAACTTAATGGTCTCTATGTGACTCTGTGATATCCCCTGAAGTTTCTCTCTCAGGCTCTGTGATGTGTCCTGAAGGGTCTCTCTGTGGCTCTGTGATGTCACCTGAAGGGTCTCTCTGTGGCTCTGTGATTTCACCTGAAGGGTCTCTCTGTGACATTGTGATGTCAGCTGAAGTATCTCTCTGTGCCTCTATGTAGTCAACAGAAGGGTCTTTCCAGTGGCTCTGTGATGTCACCTGAAGTTCTTTCCTGTGGCTCTGTGATGTCACAAATACTGTCTTTCGTGTTGTTCTGTGACATCACCTGAAGGGTCTATCATGTGCCTCTGTGATATCAACAGAAGTGTCATTCCTGGGGCTCTGTGATGTCCCCAATAGTGTCATTCCTGTGGCTCTGTGATGTCACTGGAAGTGGCTCCCTGTGGTTCTGTGATGTCACCTGAAGCATCTCTCTGTTGCTCTGTGATGTCACATGAAGGGTGTGTATGTGGTTCTGTGATGTCACCTGAAGCTCTATTTGTGGCTCTGTGATGTCAACTCAAGGGTCTCTCTTGGCTCTGTGATATGACCTGTAGGATCTCTCTGTGCCTCTGTGATGTCAACTGAAAGATCTTTCCGGTGGCTCTGTGATGTCACCTGAAGTTTCTTTCCTGTGGCTCTGTGATGTCTCCAATTGTGTCTTTCTTGTGGCTTTGTGATGTCACCTGAAGGGTCTCTCTGTTGCTGTGTGATGTCACCTGAAGGGTCACTCTCTGGCTTTGTGATGTCACCTGAAGTGATTCTGTCTTGCTCCGTGATGTCACATGAAGGGTGTCTCTGTGTCTCTGTGATGTCACCTGAAGTGTCTCATGTGGCTCTGTGATGTCACCTGAAGAGTTTTTCTGTGGCTCTGTGATGACACCTGAATGGTCTCTCTGTGGCTCTGTGATGTCAATGGAGAGTCTCTCTTGGCTCTGTGGTGTCACCTGAAGATTTCTATGTGGATTTCTGATGTCATCTCAAGGGTTACTCTTTGGTTCTGTGATGTCAACAACAGGATCTCTCTGTGGCTCTGTGATGTCAACTGAAGGGTCTCGCTGTGGCTCTGTGATGTCACCAAGTTTTTTTCCTGTGTCTCTGTGATGTCAACTGAAGGTTCCCTCTCTGCCTATGTGATGTCAGAAGAAGTGTCTTTCCAGTGGCTCTGTGATGTCACCAATATTTTCTTTCCTGTGGCTCTGTGACATCACATTAAAGGTCTATCATGCGCCTGTGTCTTTCCAGTGGCTCTGTGATATTACCTGAAATGTCATTCCAGTTGCTCTGTGATGTCACAAATTGTGTCTTTTCTTTGGCTCTGTGACATCACCTGAACGGTCTATCATGTGCCTCTGTGATATCACCAGAATAGTCATTCCTGTAGCTCTGTAATGTCTCCTGAAGATTCTCTCCTGTGTCTCTGTGATGTCAACGGAAGTGACTTTCTATGGTTCTGTTATGTCACCTGAAGAGTCTTTTAGTGGCTTTGTGAAGTTACCTGAATGGTCTCTCTGTGGCTCTGTGATGACAAATGAATGGTCTCTCTGTGGCTCTGTGATGTCAGATGAAGGGTCTTTAGAGTGGCTCTGTTATGTCAACTGAAGTGTCTTTCCTGTTGCTCTGTGATGTCACCAATATTTTCTTTCCTGTGGCTCTGAGACATCACATTAAGGTTCTATCATGCACCTGTGTGATATCACCAGAAGTGTCATTCCTGTGGCTCTGTGATGTCTCCTGAAGATACTCTCCTGTGGATCTGTGATGTCAACAGAAGGGTCTCTCTCTGGTTCTGTGATGTCATCTGAATAGTCTCTTACTGTCCCGCGCTATATTCTCGCCGGCAAGAATCACACAGGACACTCGGATCCTTCTGCAGGAAAGCTTTAATGCATCTTGAGAGAGGAGAGCATAAGCTTACCAGAGTGGAGACTGAGCGGAGTCACTGAACCAAGAAAACCATCCCTTATAAAGGCTGACCAGCCGCCTGGGACGTGTTACCCTATGAATGGCTTCAGCTCCTCAGGCCAAATGAGCCACGGGATAGGCAGAGATCAAAGGAATGGAGATTACCCAGCGCCTGTGAAGTAATTTACATCTTGGTGTCTTCAGGCACCATTATTGTAATGGATAATGCAGGAACCGGCTCCCTACATATCCCCCTTTTTTTATTAATTAATGAAAAGGCTTTATATTTTTACAAGCAAATAGGTCACCCATATGTTGAGGGATAGAGGCAGAGGTTGAACCTTCCCAAAATCAAACATTAAGACTGTGTACAAGAGTCGCCATCAGGCTGTTAGCTTGACCCGAAGCGCTCTTGACCTGTCCTCTGTCGTTTTTCTGGGACAGGGAGTCTCGGGCAGGTAACCCTTATGCAGGTCAACGTACCTCCCAGAGAAGCCTGCATAATAGGCAACTCTGTGTGATGCCTTTGCTCAGCATCCCTCATTGGGCTGCCCAAACCAGACACTCTACCCTGTGCAATGAGCCTAGGCTCCGGGTGTGCAAGAGCTGTCTGGCCGGCGGCCTATTGCTTAAGCATAGTTAGCCAAAATATAAGCGCTTGGGCGATCTCTTGGTTTGAGCCCTGGAGCTTACATGCCAGCCAAAAGTAACATCAATCCGCAAACAGCTGCATCAAACAATTTCACCCCCACCCTTTTTTTCATAGACCGGCCAGAAGTAACAGCAATCCACAAATGGCTGCATCAAACAATCCCACCCCCACCCCTTTAGTGATACAATCTCTCCGCCAAGGACAGGAGTTAATCTGGATAACAATAGCGGCTCTCAACTCCCGGGGAGAGGGTGGAATTCCGACTTTTGAAGGTCCGAAGAGGCTCTTCGGGTGAGTCTTTCTGGGATCCATAGAGGATTTTCTTCATCCTGTGGAAAAACACATATCGCCCCCCTGGATCTTATGAGAATAGGATCCGGGCTTCTCCAAAGATCAGTTAAGATATCTTTCCATTTTACCATTTCCTTTTGGCCTTTTAGGTTTTGAGGTGAGACGCTTGGCCCGAGCGTCAATGTTTATGAGGCTTTAAAGCCCCAGGCATTCCAGGCCTTTAAGAAGTGTTGAATAGCAGGCACGGCCTTTTCCCCTATCAAAGACTGGGAAAGCCATCTGCAATTTTCTCCGCTCCTCTGATGGTAAAAAGGAGTCGGTACCAAATAATGGGGGTGCTGATAGAAGCACACCCGCTGGATTAATAGGCGATGGCCTCATATTTGTTTTCACTTTTGGCATCTCCTCCTCTAGCTCTGCTTCCTTGCTAGAGTCTAAAATCTCAGAGTCTGAGCTGCTTAGCTCCAAGGCCTCTAGTTTCATTGTAGGGCAGAGGCTAGGTTTTGAGTCTTTATTTCTCTTAAATTTACCGTGATGTGACCGGTTATTCCCTATTTTCTCTTTCTCCATTTTTGTTTCTTTTTCATCTAGCTGAGCTGTTTCCTCTAAAACTTTATCTCTTGAGCTTTTAGAGTCATCAGAGCTATTAAGATTTAAAGCTTTAAACTTATTTACAGAATCATCTAACAAATTATTCACTCCCTTGTCAGTAGACATCCCAGGAGGTCCTTTTTTCTTATTTGTTGCTGTTTCTCTTAACAAATTATTTACTCCCTTGTCACTAGACATCCCGGGAGGTCCTTTTTTCTTATATTTTATTGTTAGGCGCGCCCCATCTCTCACCACATTCGGTTTCTGATATGTAATTCTGGACTTCTTTAAGATTGCTACAACAGTGAGAAAAGTCAAAATAGCTCCTAGTAAAAGCATAGAAGCCTCTATATTAACCTCCCACAATAGCAACATTCCCAAGCCAAAGTCCAGAAAAAACATACCTCTCCGAATTTACCACCCTGCAGTTCTGAATCCGCCTTGTAGCCAAGGGGTCTCCGCGGTGCCAGAGTTGTTAAGCTTCCTGGGTTTCGGCACCAGATGTCCCGCGCTATATTCTCGCCGGCAAGAATCACACAGGACACTCGGATCCTTCTGCAGACAAGCTTTAATGCATAAGCTTACCAGAGCGGAGACTAGAGCGGAGACACTGAACCAAGAAAACCATACCTTATAAAGGCTGGCCAGCCGCCTGGGACGTGCTACCCTATGAATGGCTTCAGCTCCTCAGGCCAAATGAGCCACGGGATAGGGAGAGATCAAAGGAATGGAGATTATCCAGCGCCTATGAAGTAATTTACATCTTGGTGTCTTCAGGCACCATTATTGTAATGGATAATGCAGCAACCAGCTCCCTACATCTTACTGGCTTTGTGATGTCACCTTAATTGTCTCTCTGTGGCTCTGTGATGTCGCCTGAAGGGTGTCTCTGTGGCTCTGTGATGTCACCTGAATGGTCACTCTGTGGCTCTGTGATGTCACCTGTAGGGACTCTCTGTGGCTCTGTGATGTCACATGATGTGTCTTTCCTGTGGCTCTGTGATGTCACCAATAGTGTCATTCCTGTGGCTCTATGATGTCTCCTGAAGATTCTCTCCTGTGGCTCTGTGATGTCACCTGAGGGTCTCTCTCTGGTACTGTTATGTCACCTGAATGTTCCTCTTGGCTCTGAGATATCAACTGAAATGTCTATCTGTGGCTTGTGATGTCACCTGAAGTGTCTATCTTGTGTCTCTGATGTCACCAGAAGGGTCTGTTTGGTTCTGTGATATCACCTAAAGGGTTTCTCTTGGGCTCTGTATGTCACATGAAGGGTCTCTCTATGACTCTGTGGTGTCACCTGAAGAGTCTCTCCTGTGGCTCTGTGATGTCACCAATAGTGTCTTCCTGTGGCTCTGTGATGTCAACAATAGAGTCTTCCTGTGGTTATGTGATATCAGCTGAAGTGTCTCTCTGTGGCTTGAGATGTCACCTGAAGCTCTCTCTGTGGCTCTGTGATGTCAACTCAAGTGTCTTTATGTGGCTCTGTAATGTTACCAATAGTGTCTTTCCTGTGGCTCTGTGATGTCACCAGAAGGGTATCTCTCTGGTTCTGTGATGTCTCCTGAAGTGTCTCTTACTGGCCTTGTGATGTCACCTTAATGATCTCTCTGTGGCTCTGTGATGTAACCTGAAGGGTCTCTCTGTCGCTTTGTGATGTCACCTGAATGGTCTCTCTGTGGCTCTGTGATGTCACCAATAGAGTCTTCCTGTGGTTATTTGATATCAGCTGAAGGGTCTCTGTGTGGCTCTGTGATGTCACCTGAAGCTTTCTCTGTGGCTCTGTGATGTCAACTCAAGTGTCTCTCTGTGGCTCTGTATATCACCTAGGATCTCTCTGTGGCTCTGTGATGTCAACAGAAAGGTCTTTCCTGTGGTTCTTTGATGTCACCTGAAGTGTCTTTCCTGTGGCTCTGTGATATAACCAATAGTGTCTTACTTGTGGCTCTGTGATGTCACCTAAAGGGTCTCTCTGTGGCTTTGTGATGTCACATTAAGCGTCTCTCTCTGGCTTTGTGATGTCACTTGAAGTGTTTACCCTTTCTTCTGTGAGATCACCAGAAGGGTCTCTTTGTGGCTCTTTCATGTCACCTGAATGGTCTCTCTATGGATCGGTGATGTCACCTGAAGGGTCTCTCTGTGGCTCTGTGATGTCACCTGAAGGGTCTCTAAGGATCTGTGATGTCAAATGAAGGGTCTCTCTGTGGTTCTGTGATGTCGCCTAAAGAGAATCTCTGTGTCTCTGTGATGTCACCAGAAGCTCTCTCAGTGGTTCTGTGATGTCACATGAAGGGTCTCAATGTGCCTCTGTGATGTCACCTGAAGGATGTCTCTGTGCCTCTGTGATGTCAACTGAAGGGTCTTTCCTGTGGCTTTGTGATGTCACATATAATTTCTTTCCTGGTGCTCTGTGACATCACCTCAAGGGTCTATTATGTGCCTCTGTGATATTAAAAGAAGTGTCATTCCTGTGGCTCTGTGATGTCAGCAATATTGTCTTCTCTGTTGCTCTGTGATGACACCATAAGGGTATCTCTGAGGCTCGGTGATGTCACCTGAAGGGTCTCTTTGTGGCTCTAATGTCACCTGAAGGGTCTCTCTGTGGTTCTGTGATGTCACCGGAAGGGTCTCTCTGTGGCTCTGTGATGTCAACTGAATGATCTGTCTGTGGCTCTGTGATGAAATCTGAAGATCTCTCTGTGGCTCTGTGATGTCACATGAAGGGCTTCTCTGTGGCTCTGTGATGACACCTGAAGGGTCTCTCTGTGGATCTCTGATGTCAACTGAAGGGTCTCTCTATGGATCGGTGATGTCATCTGAAGGTCTCTCTGTGGCTCTGTGATGTCACATGAAGGGTCTCTCTGTGGCTCTGTGAAGTCACCTAACAGGTCTCTCTGTGGCTCTGTCATGTCACCTGTCGGGACTCTCTATGGTTCGGTGATGTCACCAAAAGTGTCTCTCTTTGGCTCTTTGATATCAGCTGAAGGGTCTCTCTGTGGATCTGTGATGTCAATTGCAGGGTCTCTCTGTGGCTCTGTGATTTCACCTGAAGGGTCTCTCTGTGGCTCTGTGATGTCACCTGAAGGGTCTCTCTGTTGCTCTGTGATGTCACCTGAAGTGTCTTTCCTGTGGCTCTGTGATGTCACCAATAGTGTCTTTCTTGTGGCTCTGTGAAGTCACCTGAAGGGTCTCTCTGTTGATCTGTGATGTCACCTTAATCGTCTCTCTGTGGCTCTGTGTTTTCAGCAGAAGCGTCTCTTAGTTGCTTGGTGATGTCAACTGAATGGTCTCTATGTGACTCTGTGATATCCCCTGAAGGGTCTCTCTCAAGTTCTGTGATGTGTCCTTAAGGGTCTCTCTGTGGCTCTGTGACATCACCTGAAGTGTCTCTCTGTGGCTCTTGAAGCCACCTGAAGGGTCTCTCTGTGACACTGTGATGTCAGCTGAAGGATCTCTCTGTGCCTCTATGATGTCAACAGAAGGGTCTTTCCAGTGGCTCTGTGATGTCACCTGAAGTTCTTTCCTGTGGCTCTGTGATGTCACTAATACTGTCTTTCATGTTGTTCTGTGACATCACCTGAAGGGTCTATCATGTGCCTCTGTGATATCAACAGAAGTGTCATTCCTGTGGCTCTGTGATGTCCCCAATAGTGTCATTTCTGTGGCTTTGTGATGTCACCGGAAGTGGCTCTCTGTGGCTCTGTGATGTCACCTGAAGGGTCTCTTTGTTGCTCTGTGATGTCACCTGAAGTGTCTTTCTGTGACACTGTGATGTCAGCTGAAGTATCGCTCTGTGCCTCTTTATTGTCAATAGAAGGGTCTTTCCAGTGGCTTTGTGATGTCAACTGAAGTGTCTTTCATGTGGCTCTGGGATGTCACCAAACTGTCTTTCCTTTTGCTCTGTGACACCTGAAGTGTCTATCATGCACCTCTGTGATATCGACAGAAGTTTCATTCCTGTGGCTCTGTGATTTCAACAATAGTGTTATTCCTGTGGCTGTGTGATGTCACTGGAAGGTCTCTCTGTGGTTCTGTGATGTCACATGAAGTGTCTCTTTGTGGCTCTGTGATGTCACCTGAAGGGTCTCTCTGTGGCTCTGTGATGTCACATGTATGGACTCTCTGTGGCTCTGTTATTTCACCTGAAGGGTCTCTCTGTGGCTCTTTGATATCAGCTGAAGTGTCTCTCTGTGGATCTGTGATGTCAATTGTAGAGTCTCTTTGTGGCTCTGTGATGTCACCTGAAGGGTCTCTCTGTGGCTCTGTGATGTCACATGTATGGACTCTCTGTGGCTCTGTTATTTCACCTGAAGGGTCTCTCTGTGGCTCTTTGATATCAGCTGAAGTGTCTCTCTGTGGATCTGTGATGTCAATTGTAGGGTCTCTCGGTTGCTCTGTGATGTCACCTGAATGGTCTCTCTGTGGCTCTGTGATATCACCTCAAGTGTCTCTCAGTGGCTCTGTGATGTCAACTGAAAATTCTGTCTGAGGATCTTTGATGTCATCTGAAGGATCTCACTTTGGCTCTGTGATGTCCCCAACGGGTCTCTACGTGTCTCTGTGATGTCACCAATAGTGTCTTTCCTGTGACTCTGTGATGTCAACCAAGGGTCTCTTTTGGCTCTGTGATTTCAACTTATGTGTCTCTCTATGGCTCTGTGATGTCACCTGAAGGGTCTCTCTGTTGCTTGTGATGTCACCTGTAGGGACTCTCTGTGGCTCTGTGATATCACCTGAAATACTCTCTGTGGATCTGTGATGTCACCTGAAGGGTCTCCCTGTGGTTCTGTGTTGTCACCTGAAGGTTCTCTCTGTGCCTCTGTGATGTCACATGAAGGGACTCTGTTGATCTGTGATATCAACAGTAGGGACTCTCTGTGGCTCTGTGATGTCACCTGAAGGGTCTCTCTGTTGTTCTGTGATGTCACCTGAAGGGGCTCTATGTGGCTCTTGATTACACCTGAAGGGTCTCTCTGTGGCAATGTGATGTCAACTGAAGAGTCTCTCTATGGATCAGTGATGTCACCTGAAATGTCTCTCTGTGGCTCTGTAATGTCACCTGAAAGGTCTCTCTCTGGCATTGTGATGTCACCTGAAGGGTGTCTCTGTTGCTCTGTGATGTCACCTGAAGTGTTTCGTGTGGCTCTGTGATGTCACCTGGAGAGTCTCTCTGTGGTTCTGTGATGTCACCTGAAGATTTCTATGTGGATATGTGATGTCATCTCAAGGGTGACTCTGTGGTTCTGTGATGTCAACGGCAGGATCTCTCTGTTGCTCTGTGATGTCGACTGAAGGGTATCTCTGTGACACTGTGATGTACCCTGAATGGTCTTTCTGTTCTCTGTAATGTCAACTGAATTGTCTCTCTATGGATCGGTGATGTCAACTGAAGGGTCTCCCTGTGGCTCTGTGATGTCTCCTGAAGTGTCTCTCTGTGGTTCTGTGATGTCACCTGAAGCGTCTCTGTGGCTCTGTGATGTCAACTGTAGGGTATTTCTTGTGGCTCTGTGGTATCAACAATAGTGTCTTTCCTGTGACTCTGTGATGTCACCTGATGGGTCTCTCTGTGGCTTTGTGATGTCAACTAAATCACTCTCTGTGGCTCTGTGATGTCAACTCAAGTGTCTCTCTGTGGCTCTGTGATATCAACTGTAGGATCTCTCTGTGGATTTGTGATGTCACCTGAAACGTCTTTCCTGTTGCTCTGTGATGTCACCTTAAGTGTCTTTCCTGTCGATCTGTGATTTCAGCAAAAGGGTCTCTTAGTTGCTTTGTGATGTCACCTGAATGGTCTCTATGTGGCTCTGTGATGTCACCTGAAGGGTGTCTCTGTGACACTGTGATGTCAGCTGAAGTATCTCTCTGTGCCTCTTTGATGTCAAAGGAAGGGTCTTTCCAAGTCTCTGTGATGTCAACTGAAGTGTCTTTCCTGTGGCTCTGTGATGTCACCAATACTGTCTTTCTGTTGCTCTGTGACACCTGAAGTGTCTATCATGCACCTCTGTGATATCGACAGAAATTTCATTCCTGTGGCTCTGTGATGTCAACAATAGTGTCATTCCTGTGGCTGTGAAATGTCACCGGAAGGTCTCTCTGTGGTTCTGTTATGTCACCTGAAGGGCATCTTTGTGACTCTGTGATGTCACGTGAAGGATCTCTCTGTGCCTCTGTGATGGCGACTAAATGGTCTTTTCAGTGGCTCTGTGATGTCACCTAAAGTGTCTCTTGGTTGCTCTGTGATGTCACCTGAATTGTCTCTCTGTGGCTCTGTGATGTCACCTCAAGAGTCTCTCAGTGGCTCTGTGATGACAACAGAAAATTGTGTCTGTGGATCTGTGATGTCATCTGAAGGATCTCTCTTTGGCTCTGTGATGTCCCCGAAGTTTCTCTACGTGGCTCTGTGATGTCACCTGAATGGTCTCTCTGTTGCTCTGTGATTTCAACAGATGTGTCTTTCCTGTGGCTCTGTGATGTCACCAATAGAGTCTTCCTGTGCTTATTTGATATCAGCTGAAGAGTCTCTTTGTGGCTCTGTGATGTCACCTGAAGCTCTCTCTGTGGCTCTGTGATGTCAACTCAAGTGTCTCTCTGTGGCTCTGTGATATCACCTGTAGGTTCTCTGTGGCTCTGTGATGTCAAGAGAAAGGTCTTTTCTGTGGCTCTTTGATGTCACCTGAAGTGTCTTTCCTGTGGCTCTGTGAATTCTCCAATAGTGTATTACTTGTGGCTCTGTGATGTCACCTAAAGGGTCTCTCTGTGGCTTTGTGATGTCACATTAAGTGTCTCTTCTGGCTTTGTGATGTCACTTGAAGTGTCTACCCTTTCTTCCTTGAGATCACCAGAAGGGTCTCTTTGTGGCTCTGTCATGACGCCTGAAGGGTCTCTCTATGGATCGGTGATGTCACTTGACGGGTCTCTCTGTGGTTCTGTGATGTCACCTAAATAGAATCTCTGTGTCTCTGTGATGTCACCAGAAGCTCTCTCTGTGGTTCTGTGATGTCAGATGAAGGGTCTCTCTGTGTCTCTGTGATGTCCCCTGAAGGATGTCTCTGTGCCTCTGTGATGTCAACTGAAGGGTCTTTCCAGTGGCTGTGTGATGTCCCCTGAAATGTCTTTCCTGTGGCTTTGTGATGTCACATATAATTTCTTTCCTGGTGCTATGTGACATCACTTCAAGGGTCTATTATGCGCCTCTGTGATATTAAAAGAAGTGTCATTCCTGTGGCTCTGTGATGTCAGCAATATTGTCTTCTCTGTTGCTCTGTGATGACACCATAAGGGTCTCTCTGAGGCTCGGTGATGTCACCTGAAGGGTCTCTTTGTGATTCTGTGATATCACCTGAAGTGTCTCTCTGTGGCTCTCTGATGTCACCAGAATGGTCTCTCTGTGGATCGGTGATGTCACCTGAAGGGTCTCTCTGTTTTTCTGTGATGTCATCTGAAGGGCTTCTCTGTGGCTCTTTATGTCATCTGAAGTGTCTCTCTGTGGCGCTGTGATGTCAACTGAAGTGTCTCTCTATGGATCTGTGATGACACCTGAAATAACACTCTGTGGCTCAGTAATGTCACCTGAAAGGTCTCTCTGGTATTGTGATGTCACCTGAAGTGTATCTCTGTTGCTCTGTGAGGTCACCTGAAGTGTTTCATGTGGCTCTGTGATGTCAACTGGAGAGTCTCGCTGTGGTTCTGTGATGTCACCTGAAGATTTCTATGTGGATATGTGATGTCATTTCAAGGGTGACTCTGTGGTTCTGTGATGTAAATTGCAGGATCTCTCTGTGGCTCTGTGATGTCAACTGAAGGGTCTCTCTGTGGCTCTGTGATGTATCCTGAAGGGTCTCTCTGTGGCTCTTTGATGACAACTGAAATGTTACTCTATGGATCGGTGATGTAAACTGAAGTGTCTCCCTGTGGCTCTGTGATGTCACCTGAAGGGTCTCTCTGTGGTTCTGTGATGTCACCTGAAGGGTCTCTGTGGCTGTGTGATGTAAACTGAAGGGTCTCTCTGTGACACTGTGACTTCAACTGAAGGATCTCTCTGTGGCTCTGTGATATCAACTGATGGGTCATTCCTGTGCCTCTGTGATGTCACCAATAGTGTCTTTCCTGTGGCTCTGTGATGTCAGCTGAAGGGTCTCTCTGAGGCTCTGTGATGTCAACTGAACCTCTCTCTGTGGCTCTGTGATGTCAACTCAAGGGTCTCTCTGTGGCTCCGTGATGTCTCCAATAGTGTCTTTCTTGTGGCTTTGTGATGTCACATGAAGGGTATCTCTGTTGCTGTGTGATGTCACCTGAAGGGTCTCTCTCTGGCTTTGCGATGTCACCTTAAGGGATTCTCTCTTGCTCTGTGATGAAACATGAAGTGTTTCTCTGTGTCTCTGTGATGTCACATGAAATGTCTCATGTGGCTCTGAGATGTCACCTGAAGAGTCTTTCTTTGTCTCTGTGATGACAACTGAATGGTCTCTCCTTGGCTCTGTGATGTCACCGGAGTCTCATGTGGCTCTGTGATGTCACCTGAAGATTTCTATGTGGATTTGTGATGTCATCTCAAGGGTTACTCTTTGATTCTGTGATGTCAACTACAGGATCTCTGTGGCTCTGTGATGTCAACTGAAGGGTCTCGCTGTGGCTCTGTGATGTCACCAAGTTTTTTTCCTGTGTCTCTGTGATGTCAACTGAAGGATCTCTCTCTGCCTATGTGATTTCATCAGTAGTGTCTTTCCAGTGGCTCTGTGATATTACCAGAAATGTCATTCCAGTTGCTCTGTGATGTCACAAATTATGTCTTTTCTTTGGCTCTGTAGCATCACCTGAACGGTCTATCATGTGCCTCTGTGATATCACCAGAAGAGTCATTCTTGTAGCTCTGTGATGTCTCCTGAAGATTCTCTCCTGTGTCTCTGTGATGTCAACAGAAGTCACTTTCTATGGTTCTGTTATGTCACCTGAAGAGTCTTTTAGTGGCTTTGTGAAGTTACCTGAATGGTCTCTCTGTGTCTCTGTGATGACAAATGAATGGTCTCTCTGTGGCTCTGTGATGTCAGATGAAGGGTCTTTAGAGTGGCTCTTTGATGTAAACTGAAGTGTTTTCCAGTTGCTCTGTGATGTCACCAATATTTTCTTTCCTGTGGCTCTGTGACATCACATTAAGGGTCTATCATGCGCCTGTGTGATATCACCAGAAGTGTCATTCGGTGGCTCTGTGATGTCTCCTGAAGATACTTTCCTGTGGATCTGTGATGTCAACAGTAGGGTCTCTCTCTGGTTCTGTGATGTCACCTGAATAGACTCTTTCTGGCTTTGTGATGTCACCTTAATTGTCTCTCTGTGGCTCTATGATGTCGCCTGAAGGGTGTCTCTGTGGCTCTGTGATGTCACCTGAATGGTCACTCTGTGGCTCTGTGATGTCACCTGAATGGTCTCTCTGTGGCTCTGTGATGTCACATGATGTGTCTTTCCTGTGGCTCTGTGATGTCACCAATAGTGTCATTCCTGTGGCTCTATAATATCTCTTGAAGATTCTCTCCTGTGGCTCTGTGATGTCACCTGAGGGTCTCTCTCTGGTACTGTTATGTCACCTGAAGGTTCCACTTGGCTCTGAGATATCAACTGAAGTGTCTCTCTGTGGCTTGTGATGTCACCTGAAGGTTCTATATTTGTGTCTCTGATGTCACCAGAAGGGTCTGTTTGGTTCTGTGATGTCATCATAAACGGTCTCTCTGTGATTCTGTCACATAAAGGGTCTCTCTATGACTCTGTGATGTCACCTGAAGGATCTCTTGTGCCTCTGTGATGTCGACTGAATGGTCTTTTCAGTGGCTCTGTGATGTCACCTGAAGTGTCTTTCCTGTGGCTCTGTGATGTCACCAATAGTGTCTTCCTGTGGCTCTGTGATGTCACCAATAGAGTCTTCCTGTGGTTATTTGATATCAGCTGAAAGGTCTCTTTGGGGCTCTGTGATGTCACCTGAAGTGTCTTTCCTGTGGCTCTGTGATGTCACCAATAGTGTCTTCCTGTGGCTCTGTGATGTCACCAATAGAGTCTTCCTGGGGTTATTTGATATCAGCTGAAGGGTCTCTCTGTGGCTCTGTGATGTCACCTGAAGGGTCTCTTTGTTATTCTGTGATGTCACCTGAAGAGCCTCTCTGTGACTCTTGATGTCACCTGTAGGATCTCTCTGTGGCTCTGTAATGTCAACTGAAGTGTCTCTCTATGGATCGGTGATGTCACCTGAAATGTCTCTCTGTGGCTCTGTAATGTCACCTGAATAGTCTCTCTCTGGCATTGAGATGTCACCTGAATTGTGTCTCTGTTTCTCTGTGATGTCACCTGAAGTGTTTCATGTGGCTCTGTGATGTCACCTGGAGAGTTTCTCTGTGGTTCTGTGATGTCACCTGACGATTTCTATGTGGATATGTTATGTCATCTCAAGAGTGACTCTGTGGTTCTGTGATGTCAATTGCAGGATCTCTCTGTGGCTCTGTGTTGTCAACTGAAGGGTCTCTCTGTTTCTCTGTGATGTCAACTGAAGGGTCTCTCTATGGATCGGTGATGTCAAATGAAGGGTCTCCCGGTGGCTCTGTGATGTCACCTGAATGGTCTCTCTGTGGTTCTGTGATGCCCCATGAAGAGTCTCTGTGGCTGTGTGATGTCAACTCAAGGGTCTCTCTGTGACACTGTGACGTCAGCTGAAGGATCCCTCTGTGGCTCTGTGATATCAACTGATGAGTCTTTCCTGTGGCTTTGGTATGCCACCTGAAGTGTCTTTCCTGTGGCTCGGTGATGTCACCAATAGTGTCTTTCCTGTGGCTCTGTGATGTCAGCTGAAGGGTCTCTCTGGGGCTCTGTGATGTCAACTGAATCTCTCTCTGTGGCTCTGTGATGTCAGCTGAAGGTTCTCTCTGTGGCTCTCTGATGTCAGCTGAAGGATCTCAGTGTGCCTCTATGATGTCAACAGAAGGGTCTTTCCAGTGGCTCTGTGATGTCACCTGAAGTTCTTTCCTGTGGCTCTGTGATGTCACAAATATTGACTTTCATGTTGCTCTGTGACATCACCTTAGGGTCTATCATGTGCCTATGTGATATCAACAGAAGTGTCATTCCTGTGGCTCTGTGATGTCCCCAATTGTGTCATTCCTGTGGCTCTGTGATGTCACCGGAAGTGGCTCTCTGTGGCTCTGTGATATCACCAATAGTGTCTTTCCTGTGGCTCTGTGATGTCACATGAAGTGTGTCTCTGTGGTTCTGTGATGTCACCTGAAGCTCTCTCTGTGGCTCTGTGATGTCAACTCACGGGTCTCTCTTGGCTCTGTGATATGACCTGTAGGATCTCTCTGTGCCTCTGTGATGTCAACTGAAAGGTCTTTCCTGTGGCTCTGTGTTGTCACCTGAAGCGTCTTTCTTGGGACTCTGTGATGTCTCCAATAGTGTCTTTCTTGTGGCTTTGTGATCTCACAGGAAGGGGTTCTCTGTTGCTGTGTGATGTCACCTGAAGGGTCTCTCTCTGGCTATGTGATGTCACCTGAAGTGATTCTCTCTTGCTCTGTGATGTCACATGAAGTGTGTCTCTGTGTCTCTGTGATGTCACCTGAAATGTCTCATGCGGCTCTGTGATGTCACCTGAAGTGTCTTTCTGTGGCTCTCTGATGACACCAGAATGGTCTCTCTGTGGCTCTCTGATGTCAACTGGAGTGTCTCTCTGTGGCTCTGTGATGTCACCTGAAGATTTCTATGTGGATTTTTGATGTCACCTCAAGGGTTACTCCTTGGTTCTGTGATGTCAATTACAGGATCTCTCTGTGGCTCTGTGATGTCAACTGTAGGGTCTTGCTGTGGCTCTTTGATGTCACCAAGTTTTTTTCCTGTGACTCTGTGATGTCAACTGAAGGATCTCTCAATGTCAATGTGATGTCAACAGAAGTGTCTCTCCAGTGGCTCTGTGATATTACCTAAAATGTCATTCCTGTTGCTCTGTGATGTCACAAATTGTGTCTTTTCTTTGGCTCTGTGACATCACCTGAACGGTCTATCATGTGCCTCTGTGATATCACCAGAAGAGTCATTCCTGTAGCTCTGTGATGTCTCCTGAAGATTCTCTCCTGTGTCTCTTTGATGTCAATGGAAGTGTCTTTCTATGGTTCTGTTATGTCACCTGAAGTGTCTTTTAGTGGCTTTGTGAAGTTACCTGAATGGTCTCTCTGTGACTCTGTGATGACAAATGAATGGTCTCTCTGTGGCTCTGTGATGTCAGATGAAGGGTCTTTACAGTGGCTCTGTGATGTCAACTGAAGTGTCTTTCCTGTTGCTCTGTGATGTCACCAATATTTTCTTTCCTGTGGCTCTGTGACATCACATTAAGGGTCTATCATGCGCCTGTGTGATATCACCAGAAGTGTCATTCCTGTGGCTCTGTGATGTCTCTTGATGATACTCTCCTGTGGATCTGTGATGTCAAGAGAAGGGCCTCTCTCTGGTTCTGTGATGTCACATGAATTGTCTCTTACTGGCTTTGTTATGTCACCTTAATTGTCTCTCTGTGGCTCTGTGATGTTGCCTGAAGGGTGTCTCTGTGGCTCTGTGATGTCACCTGACGGGTCTCTCTGTGGCTCTGTGATGTCACCTCTAGGGACTCTATGTGGCTCTGTGATGTCACCTGATGTGTCTTTCCTGTGGCTCTGTGATGTCACCAATAGTGTCATTCCTGTGGCTCTATGATGTCTCCTGAAGATTCTCTCCTGTGGCTCTGTGATGTCACCTGAGGGTCTCTCTCTGGTACTGTTATGTCACCTGAAGGTTCCTCTTGGCTCTGAGATATTAACTGAAGTGTCTCTCTGTGGCTTGTGGTGTCACCTTAAGGGTCTTTCTCTGTGTCTCTGATGTCACCAGAAGGGTCTGTTTTGGTTCTGTGATATCAACATAAATGGTCTCTCTGTGACTCTGTATGTCACATGAAGGGTCTCTCTATGACTCTGTGATGTCACCTGAAGGGTCTCTCTGTGGCTCTCTGATGAAACCTGAAGTGTCTCTCTGTGGCTCTGTGATGTCAAGTGAAGAGTCTTTCCTGTGGCTCTGTGATGTCACCAATAGTGTCTTCCTGTTTCTCTGTGATGTCACCAATAGAGTCTTCCTGTGGTTATTTGATATCAGTTGAAGGGTCTCTTTGTGGCTCTCTGATGTCACCTGAAGCTCTCTCTGTGGCTCTGTGATGTCAACTCAAGTGTCTCTCTGTGGCTCTGTGATATCACCTGTAGGATCTCTCTGTGGCTCTGTGATGTCAACAGAAAGGTCTTTCCTGTGGCTCTTTGATGTCACCTGAAGTGTCTTTCCTGTGGCTCTGTGATGTCACAAATAATGTCTTTCATGTTGCTCTGTAACATCACCTGAGGGGTCTATCATGTGCCTTCGTGATATAAACAGAAGTGTCATTCCTGTGGCTCTGTGATGTCCCCAATAGTGTCATTCCTGTGGCTCTGTGATGTCACTGGAAGTGGCTCTCTGTGACTCTTTGATGTCACCTGAAGTGTCTCTCCGTTGCTCTGTGATGTCACATAAGTGTTTCTCTGTGGTTCTGTGATGTCACCTGAAGCTCTCTCTGTGGCTCTGTGATGTCAACTGAAGTGTCTCTCTGTTGCTCTGTGATATGACCTGTAGGATCTCTCTGTGCCTCTGTGATGTCAACTGAAGGGTCATTCCTGTGGCTCATTGATGTCACCTGAAGTGTCTTTCCTGTGGCTCTGTGATGTCTCCAATTGTGTCTTTCTTGTGGCTTTGTGATGTCACCTGAAGGGTCTCTCTGTTGCTGTGTGAGGTCACCTGAAGGGTCTATCTCTGGCTTTGTGATGTCACCTGAATGGATTCTCTCTTGCTCTGTGATGTCACATGAAGGGTGTCTCTGTGTCTCTGTGATGTCACCTGAAGTGTCTCATGTGGCTCTGTGATGTCACCTGAAGAGTCTTTCTGTGGCTCTGTTGTGACACCTGAATGGTCTCTCTGTGGCTCTCTGATGTCACCTGGAGTGTCTCTCTGTGGCTCTGTGATGTCACCTGAAGATTTCTATGTGGATTTGTGATGTCATCTCAAGGGTTACTCCTTGGTTCTGTGATGTCAACTACAGGATCTCTGTGGCTCTGTGATGTCAACTGAAGGGTCTCGCTGTGGCTCTGTGATGTCACCAAGTTTTTTTCCTGTGTCTCTGTGATGTCAACTGAAGGATCTCTCTCTGCCTATGTGATGTCAACAGAAGTGTCTTTCCAGTGGCTCTGTGATATTACCTCAAATATCATTCCTGTTGCTCTGTGATGTCACAAATTGTGTCTTTTCTTTGGCTCTGTGACATCACCTGAACGGTCTATCATGTGCCTCTGTGATATCACCAGAAGAGTCATTCCTGTAGCTCTGTGATGTCACCTGAAGATTCTCTCCTGTGTCTCTTTGATGTCAATGGAAGTGTCTTTCTATGGTTCTGTTATGTCACCTGAAGAGTCTCTTAGTGGCTTTGTGAAGTTACCTGAATGGTCTCTCTATGGCTCTGTGATGACAAATGAATGGTCTCTCTGTGGCTCTGTGATGTCAGATGAAGGGTCTTTACAGTGGCTCTGTGATGTCAACTGAAGTGTCTTTCCTGTTGCTCTGTGATGTCACCAATATTTTCTTTCCTGTGGCTCTGTGACATCACATTAAAGGTCTATCATGTGCCTGTGTGATATCACCAGAAGTATCATTCCTGTGGCTCATGATGACTCCTGAAAATACTCTCCTGTGGATCTGTGATGTCAACAGAAGGGTCTCTCTCTTGTTATGTGATGTCACCTGAAAAGTCTCTTACTGGCTTTGTGATATCACCTTAATTGTCTCTCTGTGGCTCTGTGATGTCGCCTGAGGGTGTCTCGGTGGCTCTGTGATGTCACCTGAATGGTCACTCTGTGGCTCTGTGATGTCAACTGAATGGTCTCTCTGTGGCTCTGTGATGTCACCTGATGTGTCTTTCCTGTGGTTCTGTGATGTCACCAATAGTGTCATTCCTGTGGCTCTATGATGTCTCCTGAAGATTCTCTCCTGTGGCTCTATGATGTCACCTGAGGGTCTCTCTCTGGTACTGTTATGTCACCTGAAGTTTCCTCTTGGCTCTGAGATATCAACTGAAGTGTCTCTTTGTGGCTTGTGGTGTCACCTGAAGGGTCTATCTCTGTGTCTCTGATGTCACCAGAAGGGTCTGTTTGGTTCTGTGATATCAACATAAAGGGTCTCTCTGTGACTCTGTATGTCACATGAAGGGTCTCTCTATGACTCTGTGATGTCACCTGAAGGATCTCTCTGTGCCTCTGTGATTTTGACTGGATGGTCTTTTCAGTGGCTCTGTGATGTCACCTGAAGTGTCTTTCCTGTGGCTATGTGATGTCACCAATAGTGTCTTCCTGTTTCTCTGTGATGGCACCAATAGAGTCTTCCTGTGGTTATTTGATATCAGCTGAAGGGTCTCTTTGTGGCTCTGTGCTGTCACCTGAAGCTCTCTCTTTGGCTCTGTGATGTCAACTCAAGTTTCTCTCTGTGGCTCTGTGATATCACCTGTAGGATCTCTCTGTGGCTCTGTGGTGTCAACAGAAAGTTCTTAACTGTGGCTCTTTGATTTCACCTGAAGTGTCTTTCCTGTAGCTCTGTGATGTCACCAATAGTGTCTTACTTGTGGCTCTATGATGTCAACTAAAGGGTCTCTCTGTGGCTTTGTGATGTCACATTACACATCTCTCTCTGGCTTTGTGATGTCACTTGAAGTGTCTATCCTTTCTTCTGTGAGATCACCAGAAGTGTCTCTTTGTGCCTCTCTCATGTCACCTGAAGTGTCTCTCTATGGAGCGGCGTTGTCACCTGAAGGGTCTCTATGTGGCTCTGTGATGTCACCTGAAGGGTCTCTAAGAATCTGTGAGGTCACATGAAGGGTCTCTCAGTGGTTCTGTGATGTCACATGAAGGGTCTCTGTGTGGCTCTGTGATGTCCCCTGAAGGATGTCTCTGTGCCTCTGTGATGTCAACTGAAGGGTCTTTCCAGTGGCTCTGTGATGTCACCTGAAGTGTCTTTCCTGTGGCTTTGTGATGTCACATATAGTTTCTTTCCTGGTGCTCTGTGACATCACCTCAAGGGTCTATTATGCGCCTCTGTGATATTAAAAGAAGTGTCATTCTTGTGGCTCTGTGATGTCACCAATACTGACTTTCCTGTTGCTCTGTGACAGCTGAAGTGTCTATCATGCACCTCTGTGATATCGACCGAAGTTTCATTCCTGTGGCTCTGTGATGTCAACAATAGTTTCTTTCCTGTGGCTGTGTGATGTCAACGGAAGGTCTCTCTATGGTTTGTGATGTCACCTAAATGGCCTCTCTGTGACTCTGTGATGTCACCTGAAGGATCTGTCTGTGCCTCTGTGATGTCAAATGAAGGATCTTTCCAGTGGCTCTGTGATGTAACCGGAAGTGTCTTTCCTATTGCTCTATGAAGTCACCAATAGTGTCTATCTTTGGGATCTGTGACATCACCTGAAGGGTCTATCATGCTCCCCTGTGATATCAAGAGATGTGTTATTCCTGAGGCTCAGTGAAGTTAACAGTAGTGACTTTTGCTTGTTCAGTGACGTCACCTGAAGGGTCTCTTAGTGGCTTTGTGATGTCTCCTGAATGGTCTCTCTGTGGCTCTGTGATGTCACCTGAAGGGTGTCTCTGTGGCTCTGTGATGTAACCTGAAGGGTCTCTCTGTGGCTCTGTTATGTCACCTGAAGGGTCTCTATGTGGCTCTGTGCTGTCATGTGAATAGTCTGTCCGTGTCTCTGTGATGTCACCTGAAGGGTCTCCCTGTGGCTCTGTGATGTCACCTGAAGGGTCTCTATGTGGCTCTGTGATGACACCTGCAACTCTACCTCTGGTTCTGTCATGTCAACTCAAGTATCTCTCTGTGGATCTGTGATGTCACCTGTAGGATCTCTCTGTTGCTCGTTGATGTCAACTGAAAGGTCTTTCCTGTGGTTCTGTGATGTCACCATTTTCTTTCCTGTGGCTTGTGATGTCATCTGAAGGCACTCTCTCTGATTCTATGATGTCACCTGAAGCATCTCTCTGTGGTTCTGTGATGTTACCTGAAGGGTCTCTCTGTTACTCTGTGATGTCACCTGAATGGTCTCTCTGTGGCTCTGTGATGTCACCTGAATGGTCTCTCTTTGAATCTGTGAAGTCAGCTGATGTGTCTCTGTGGCTCTGTGATGTCACCTGAAATGTCTCTCTGTGGCTCTGTGATGACACCTGAAGATTTCTCTGTTTGGTTCTGTGATATCAACATAAAGGGTCTCTCTGTGACTCTGTATGTCACTTGAAGGGTCGCTCTGTGGCTCAGTGATGTCAACTAAAGTATCTCTCTGTCCCTCTGTGATGTCAACTGAAGGGTCTTTCTAGTGGCTCTGTGAAGTCACCTGAAGTGTTGTTCCAGTTGCTTTGGATGTCACCAATATTGTCTTTCCTGTGGCTCTGTGACATCACCTGAATGGTCTATCATGCGGTTTTGTAATATCACCAGAAGGGTCGTTCCTGTGGCTCTATGATGTCTCCTGAAGATCCTCTCCTGTGGCTCTATGATGACACCAAAAGGATCTCTCTCTGGTTCTGTGATGTCACCTGAAGAGTCTCTTACAGGCTTTGTGATGTCAACTTAATGGACTCTCTGTGGCTCTGTGATGTCACCTGTAACATATGGCTGTGGCTCTGTGATGTCACCTGATTGGTCGCTCTGTGGCTCTGTTTTGTCACATGAAGTGTCTCTCTGTGGCTCTGTTATGTCACCTGAAGGGTCTCTATGTGGCTCTGTGCTGTCACCTGAATAGTCTGTCCGTGTATCTGTGATGTCACATGAAGGGACTCTCTGTGGTTCTGTGATGTCCCCTGAAGGGTCTCTTTGTGGCTCTGTGATGTCACCAGAAGGGTCTCTATGTGGCTCTGTGATGTCACCTGCAACTCTACCTGTGGTTCTGTCATGTCAACTCAAGTATCTCTCTGTGGATCTGTGATGTCACCTGTAGGATCTCTCTGTTGCTCGTTGATGTCACCTGAAATGTCTTTCCTGTGGCTCTGTGATTTCACCTGTAAGGTCTATCTTGTGGCTCTGTGATGTCAAAAAGTGTCATTCCTGTGGCTTTGTGTTGTCTCCTGAATATTATCGCCTGTGGCTCTGTAATGTCACTTGAGGGTCTCTCCCTGGTATTGTGATGTCACCAAAAGTGTCTACCTGTGGCTCTGAGATATCACCTGAATTGTCTCTCTATGGCTAGTGATGTCAACTGAATGGTCTCTCTGTGGAATTGTGATGTCACTAGAAGGGTCTCTTTGGCTCTGTGATGTCACCTGTTGGGTCTCTGTGGCTCTGTGATGTCAGCTGAAGGGTCTCTCTGTGTCTCTGTGATTTTACATGAAGGGTGTCTCTGTGGCTCTGTGATGTCACCTGAAGTGTCTCTTTTTGCTTCTGTGATGTCAACTCAAGGGTCTCTCTGTGGCTCTGTGATGTAAACTGAAGGATCTCACTGTGGCTATGTGATGCCAACTGAAGGGGCTTTCCAGTGGCTCTGTGATGTCACCTGAGTTGTCTTTCCTGTGGCTCTGTGATATCAACAATTTTGTCTTTCCTGTGGAACTGTGATATCATCTGAAGGGTCCATCTCTGGTTCTATGATGTCACCTGAAGGATGTGTCTGTGGCTCTGTGATGTCAACTGAAGGGTCTCTTTGTGGCTCTGTGGTGTCACTTGAAGGGCTGTTGTGGCTCTGTGATGGCACCAAGTGTCATTCCTGTGTCTCTGTGATGTCAACTGAAGGATCTCTCTGTGCCTATGTGATGTCAACTGAAGTGTCTTTCCAGTGTCTCTGTGATATTACCTGAAGTGTCTTTCCGGTTGCTCTGTGATGTCACCAATAGTGTCTTTCTTTTGGCTCTGTGACATCAACTGAAGGGTCTATCATGCGCCTTTCTGATATCTCCAGAAGTGTCATTCCTGTAGCTCTGTGATGTCTCCTGAAGATTCTCTCCTGTGGCTCTGTGATGTCAGCTGAATGGTGTCTCTCTTGCTTTGTGATGTAACCTGAAGGTGTCTCTGTGGCTCTGTGATGTCACCTGAAGAGTCTCTCTGTGGCAATGTGGCAATGTGATGACACCTGAAGGGTCTCTCTGTGGCTCTGTGATGTCAACTGAAGTGTCTCTCTATGGATCAGTGATGTCACCTGAAGGGTCTCTCTGTGGCTCTGTGATGTCACCTGAAGATCTATATGTGTATTTGTGATGTCATCTAAAGGGTGACTCTGTGGTTCTTTGATGTCAACTGAAGGGTCTCTGTGTGGCTCTGTGATGTGTCCAGAAGCGTCTCTCTATGGCTCTGTGATGTCAAGTGAGTGGTCTCTCTATGGATCCAGTATGTCACCTGTAGGGTCCTTGTGGCTCTGTGATATCAAATGAAGGGTCTCACTGCTGTTCCGTGATGTCACCTGAAGGGTCTCTGTGTGGCTCGGTGATGTCACCTGGAGAGTCTTTCTGTGACTCTGTGATGTCACCTGAAGATTTCTATATGGATTTGTAATGTCACCTCAAGGGCGACTCTGTGGTTCTGTGATGTCACCTAAAGGATGTCTCTGTGGCTCTGTGATGTCAACTGAAGGGTCTCTCTGTGGCTCTATGATATCAACTGTAGGATCTCTCCGTGGCTCTTGATGTCAACTGAAAGGTCTTTCTGTGGCTCTATGTTGTCACCTGATGTGTCTTTCCTGTCTCTGTGATGTCAACAATAGTGTCTTTCTTGGGGCTCTGTGATGTCACCAAAAGGATCTCTCTGTGGCTCTGTGATGTCAACTGAAGGGTCTCTATATGATTCGGTGATGTCAAATGTAGAGTCTCCCTGTGACTCTGTGATGTCACCTGAAGGGTCTCTCTGTGGATCTGTGATGTTAAATGAAGTGTCTCACTGCGGTTCTGATATGTCACCTGAAGGATCTCTCTGTGGCTCTGTGACATCAACTGAAGGGTCTCTTTGTGGCTCTGTGATGTAAACTAGAGGGTCTCTCTGTCGTACTGTGATGTCACCTGAAGGGTCTCTCTGTGGCTCTGTGATGTCAACTGAAGGGTCTCTCTGTGGCTCTGTGATGTCACCTTAAGAGTCTCTCTGTGGCTCTGTGATATCAACTATAGGATCACTCTGTGGATCTGTGATGTCAACTGAAAGGTCTTTCCTCTGGCTCTGCGATTTCACCTGAATTGTCCTTCCGGTGACTCTGTGATGTCACCAATAGTGTCTTTTTTGTGGCTCTGTGATGTCACCTAAAGGGTCTCTCAGTGGCTCTGTGATGTCACATTAAGCGTCTCTCTATGGCATTGTGATGTCACTTGAATTGTCTATCCTTGGTTCTGTGAGATCACCTGAAGGGTCTCTTTGTGGCTCTGTGATGTCACCTGAAGTGTCTCACTGTTGTTCTATGATGTCACATGAAGGGTGTCTCTGTGGCTCTGTGATGTCACCTGAAATATATCATGTGGCTCTTTGATGTCACCTGAAGTGTCTCTCTTTGGCTCTGTGATGTCACCTGGAGTCTCTCTGTGGCTTTGTGCTGTCACCTGAAGATTTCTATGTGGATTTGTGATGTCATCTCAAGGTTGACTCTGTGGTTCTGTGATGTCACCTGAAGGATCTCACTGTGGCTCTGTGATGTCAACTGACGGGTCTCTCTGTGGCTCTGTGATGTAACATGAAGTGTTTCTCTGTGGCACTGTGATGTAACTTGAAGGGGCTCTCTGTGGTTCTGTGATGTCACCGATAGTGTCTCTCTGTGGCTCTGTGATGTCACATGAAGTGCCTTTCCTGTGGCTCTGTGATGTCACCGGTAGGGTCTCTCTGTGGCTCTGTGATGTAACCTGAAGGGTCTCTCTGTGGCTCTGTGACATCACCTGAAGTGTCTATCTTGCGCCTCTGTGATATCAAGAGAAATGTCACTCCTGTGGCTCTGTGATGTCTCCTGAAGATTCTCTCCTGTGGCTCTGTGATGTCAACAAAAGGGTCTTTCGCTGGTTCTGTGATGTCATCGGAAGAGTCTCGTAGTGGCTTTGTGATGTCACCTAAAGGGTCTCTCTGTGGCTCTGTGATGTCAGCAGAAGCTCTCGCTGTGGTTCTGTGATGTCAACTCAAGGGTCTCTTTGTGGATCTGTGATATCACCTGTTGGATCTCTCTGTGGCTCTGTGATGTCAACTGAAAGGTCTTACCTGTGGCTCTGTGATGTCACCTGAAGTGTCTTTCCTGTGGCTCTGTGATGTCAACAATAGCGTATTTCTTGTGGCTCTGTGATGTCACCTGAACGGTCTCTCTGTGGCTCTGTGATGTCACCTGAAGGGTCTCACTCTTGCTTTGTGATGTCAACTAAAGGGTCTCTCTGTTGCTCTGTGATGTCATATGAAGGGTTTCACTGTGGCTCTGTGATTTCACCTAAATTGTCTCATGTGGCTCTGTGATGTCAAGTGAGAAGTCTCTCTGTGGCTCTGTGATGACACCTGAAGTGTATCTCTGTGGCTCTTTGATGTCAACTGAAGGGTCTCTCTATGGATCGGTGATGTCATCTGAAGGGTCTCTGTGTGGCTCTGTGATGTCACCTGAAGGTTCTCTCTCTGGCTTTGTGATGTCACCTAAAGGGTGTCTCTGTTGCCCTGTGATGTCACCTGAATTGTTTCATGTGGCTCTGTGATGTCAATGGAGATGCTCTCTGTATCTCTATGTGGATTTGTCATGTCATCTCAAGGGTGACTCTGTAATTCTGTGTTTTCAACAGCAGGATCTCTCTGTGGCTCTGTGATGTCACCTGAAGATTTCTATGTTGATTTGAGATGTAATCTCAAGATTGATTCTGTGGTTCTGTGATGTCACCTGAAGGATCTCACTGTGGCTCTGTGATGTCAACTGACGGGTCTCTCTGTGGCTCTGTGATGTAACATGAAGGGTCTTTCTGTGGCTCTGTGATGTCACCTGAATTGTCTCTCTGTGGTTCTCTGATTTCACCTAAAGTGTCTTTCTGTGGCTCTGTGATGTCATGTGAAGAGTCTTTCCTGTGGCTCTGTGATGTCACCAATAGTGTCTTTCTTGTGGCAATGTGATGTCACATGAAGGGACTCTCTGTGGCTCTGTGATGTCACCTGAAGGGTCTCTCTGTGGCTCTGTGACATCACCTGAAGGGTATATCATGTGCCTCTGTGATATCACCAGCAGTTTCATTCCTGTAGCTCTGTGATGTCTCCTGAAGGTTCTCTCCTGTGGCTCTGTGCTGTCAACAGAAGGGTCTTTCTCTGGTTCTGTGATGTCACCTGAAGAGTCTCTTAGTGGCTTTGTGATGTCTCCTGAAGTGTCTCTCTCTTAGCTCTGTGATGTCACCTGATGGATCTCTGTGCCTCTGTGATGTCAACTGCAGGTCTTTCCATTGGCTCTGTGATGTCACCTACAGTGTCTATCCTTTGGTTCTGTGACATCACTTGAAAGGTCTACCATGCGCCTCTGTGATATCCTGAGAAGTGTCATTCCTGTGGCTCTGTGATGTCTCCTGTAGATTCTCTCATGTGGCTCTGTGCATGCTAAACCCTTCAGGTGACTTCACAGAGATAAAGGAAAGACACTATTGGTGACATTACAGAGCCACAGGAAAGACACTTCACATGACTCACAGAGCCACAGGAAAGACCATTCAGGTGACATCACAGAGCCACAGAGAGACACTTCAGCTGACATCACAGAGCCACAGAGAGACCATTCAGGTGACATCATATAGCCACATAGAGACCATTCAGGTGACATCACAAAGCCACTAATAGATACTTCAGCTGACATCACAGAGCCACAGAGAGACGCATAAGGTTACATCACAGAGCAACAGAGAGACCCTACAAGTGACTTCACAGAGCCAAAAGAAAGACACTATTGGTGACATAACAGAGCCACAGGAAAGCCACTTCAGGTGTCATCACAAAGCAACAGAAAACCGTTTCAGGTGACATCACAGAGCCACAGAGAGACCCTTGAGTTGACATCACAGAGACACAGAGAGAGCTTTAGGTGACATAGAAGAACCACATATAGACCTTCAGATAACATCACAGAGCCACAGGAAAGACACTATTGGAGATATCACAGAGCCACAGTAATGACACTTCTGTTGATATCACAGAGGCACATGCTAGACCCTTCTTGTGATGTCAGGAAGCAACAGGAAAGACACTATTGGTGAATCACAGAGCCACAGGAAAGACATGTCAGTTGACATAACAGAGCCACTGGAAAGACCCTCCAGTTGACATCACAGAGCTATAGATTAACTCTTCAGGTGACATCACAGAACCACAGAGAGTCCCTTCATGTGACATCACAGAGCCACAGAGAGACCATTCATGTGACATCACAGAGCCACAGAGAGACCCTTCATGTGACATCACAGAGCCACAGAGAGACTCTTCAGGTGACATCACAGAGCCACAGAGAGACCAATCAGGTGACATACAAAGCCACTAAGAGACTATTCAGGAGACATCACAGAACCAGAGATAGACCCTTCTGTTTACATCACAGAGCCACAGGAGAGAATTTCAGGAGACATCACTGAGCCACAGGAATGACACTTCTCTTGATATCACAGAGGCACATGACATTCCCTTCATGTGATGTCACAGAGCCAAAGGATAGACACTATAAGTGACATCACAGAGCCACTGGAAAGACATGCTGTTGACATCAAGAGGCACAGAGAGATCCATCAGGTGATATCACAGACCTAAGAGAGAGACACATAAGGTGACATCACAGAGCCACAGAGAGACCACAAATGACATCACAGAGACACAGAGAGACACTTCAGGTGACATGACAGAGCCACAGAGAGACCTTTCAGTTGACATCACCGATCCACCAAGAGACCCTTCAGGTGACATCACAGAGCCACAGAGAGACCCTTCAGGTGACATCACAGAGGCACATGCTAGACCCTTCAGGTGACGTCACAGAGATAAAGGAAAGACACCATTGGTGACATTACAGAGCCACAGGAAAGACACTTCAGGTGACATCACAGAGCCACTGGAAAGACCCTTCAGTTGACATCACAGAGCCACAGAGAGACCCTCAGTTGACATCACAGATCCACAGAGAGACCCTTCAGGTGACATCACAGAGCCACAGGGAGACCCTTAAGGTGACATCATATAGCCACAGAGAGACCATTCAGTTGACATCACCGATCCACAGAGAGACCCTTTATGTGACATCACAGAGGAACAAAGACCCTTCAGGTGACATCACAGAGCCACAGAGAGACCCTTCAGATGACATCACAGACACACAGATAGACCCTTCAGTTGACATCACTAGCCACAGAGAGACACTTCATGTGATATCTCAGAGCCACAGAGAGAGCCTTTTGGTGACCTCACAGTACCAGAGAGTGACCATCAGGTGACATCACAGAGATACAGGGGAGAATCTTCAGGAGAAATTACAGAGCCACAGGAATGACACATGTTGACATCACAAAGCCACAAATAGACCTTTTATGTGATATCACAGAGCCACAACAAAGACACTATTGGTCACGTCACACAGACACAGGAAAGACATTACAAGTGACATCACAGAATCACAGGAAAGACATTTCAGTTGACATCACAGAGCCAAAGATGGATCCTACAGGTGACATTACAGAGCCACAGAGAGACCCTTGAGCTGACAAAACAGAGCCACAGAGAGACCCTTCAGGTGACATCACAGAGCCACAGAGAGACAATTGAGTTGACATCACAGAGACACAGAGAGAGCTTCAGGTGACCTTCACAGTGCCACAGAGAGACCCTTCAGGTGACATCACAGAGCCAAAGAGAGACCTTTAAGGTGACATCACAGAGCCTCCAGAAAGACACTATTCGTGACATAACAGAGCCACAGGAATGACACTTCTGATGATATCGTAGAGGCGCATGCTAGACACTTCATGTGATGTCACAGAACAACAGCTAAGACACTATTGGTGACATCACAGAGCCACAGGAAAGACACTTCAGGTGACATCACAGAGCCACTAGAAAGACCCTTTAGTTGCCATCACAGAGGCACAGAGAGATCCTTCAGGTGACATCAAGAGACACAGAGAGACCATTCAGGTGACATCACAGAGCAACAGGAACGACATTATTTGTGACATCACAGAGCAACAGAGAGACCCTTCAGGTGACATCACAGAGCCACAAGAAAGACACTATTGGTAACATCACAGAGCCACAGGAAAAACACTTCAGGTGACATCACAGAGCAACAGGAAAGACGTTTCAGGTGACAATACAGAGCCACAGAGAGGCCCCTCAGTTGACATCACAGAGCCACTGAGAGACAATACAGGAGACATCACAAAGCCACTAAGAGACACTTTAGATGACATTACAGAACCAGAGAAAGAACCTTCTTTTCACATCACAGAGCTAAAACAGAGAATCTCCATGAGACATCACAGAGCCACAGGAATGACAGTTCTGGTGGTATCATTGAGGTGCATTATAGACCCTTCAGGAGATGTCACAGAGCCAAAGGATAAACACTATTGGTGACATCACAGAGCAACAGGAAAGACACTTCAGGTTACATCACAGAGCCACTGGAAAGACCCTTCAGTTGACATCAAAGAGCACAGAGATATCTTTCAGGTGACATCACAGAGACATAGAGAGACACTTCTGGTGACATCACAGAGCCACAGAGAGACATTTCAGGTGACATCACAGAGCCACAGAGAGACTCTTCAGTTGACATCTCAGAACCACAGAGAGTCGCTTCAGGTGACATCATAGAACAAGAGAGAGACCCTACAGATGACATCACAGATGCCCAGGAAAGACACAATTGGTGACATCACAGAGCCACAAGAAAGACATTTCAGGTGACATCAAAGAGCCCCTGTCAAGATCCTTCATTTGACATCACAGAGCCACAGTGAGATCCTTCAGTTGACATCACAGAGCCACAGAGAGAACCTTGAGTTGACATCACAGAGCCACAGTATAGTAAGAAATTACCAATACGGAATCAGGTAGAAATATAAGGGTATTTAATAGGGAAAAGCCTTACTTACAGAGCAAACCAGCCAGCCGGTGGTAGTCTGTACAGCAAGAAGCAAAGAGAAAACGAAACCGAAAACGCAGTCCGCCTACTCACTCTGACCACGCCCTCAAAAGCCCTCAGGTACTCTTGTAGCCAGCCCCTAAGAAGGCGTGGCTATAGCTTCCCCTACACCACAGAGAGACACTTCAGGTGACATCACAGAGCCACAGAGGCACCCTTCATGTGACATCACAGAGCCGAAGAGAGACCCTTCAGATGATATCATAGAGCCACAGAGAGACCCTTCAGGTTACATCACAGAGCCACTGAGAGACCCTTCAGGTGATATCACAGAGCCACAGAGAGACCCTTAATTTGACATCACCAAGACACAAAGAGAGCTTCAGGTGACATCACAGAGCCACAGAGAGAGCTTCAGGTGACATCACTGATTCACAGAGAGACCCTTCAGGTGACATCACAGAGCCACAGAGAGAACCTTCAGGTGACATCACAGAGCCACAGGATTGACACTTCTGGTGATATCACAAAGGCGCATCATAGACCCTTCAGATGATGTCCCAGAGCAACAGGAAAGACACTTAAATTGATATCACAAGCCAATGGAAAGACCCTTTGTTGACATGATAGAACCACGTTGAGATCATTCAGTTGACATTACAGATCCAAAGAGCGATACTTCAGTTTACATCACACAGCCACAGAGAGACTCTTCAGCTGACATCACAGAGCCACAGAGAGACGCTTCAGGTGACATCACAGAGACACAGAGGCACTCTTCAGGTGACATCACAGAGCCATAGAAAGAGGCTTCAGTTGACATCATAGAACCAGAGAGAGACCCTTAAGATGACATCACAGAGCCACAGGAAAGACAACAATTGGTGACATCACAAAGCCACAGGAAAGACATTTAAGTGACATCACAGAGCCAATGGAATGACCCTTCAGTTGACATCACAGAGCCACAGTGAGATCATTCAGTTGACATCACAGAGCCACAGAGAGACACTTCAGGTCCCATCACAGAGCCACAGAGACACGATTGATGTGACATCACAGAGCCACAGAGAGTCCCATCAGGTGACATCAAGAACCACAGGAATGACACTATTGGTGACATCACAGAACCACAGGTAAGACACTTCAGGTGACATCACAGTGCCACGGGAAAGACACTATTGGTGACATCACAAAACCACAGGTAAGACACTTCAGGTGACATCACAGTGCCACGGGAAAGACACTATTGGTGACATCACAGAACCACAGGTAAGACACTTCAGGTGACATCACAGAGCCACAAGGAGACACTTCAGGTGACATCACAGAGCCACAGAAGACCTTCAGATGACATCACAGAGCTACAGAGAGACCATTCATTTGACATCACAGAGCCACAGAGAGACCATCAGGTGACATCAGAGAGCCACAGAGAGACCCTTCAGGTGATATCACAGACACACATATAGACCCTTCAGGTGATATCACAGAGCCACAGAGAGACACTTCAGGTGACATCACAGAGCAACTTATAGACGCTTCAGTTGATCACACAGAGCCACAGAGAGACAAATCAGTTGACATCTGTAACTTCACAAAGCCACTAAGAGACTCTTCAGGTGACATAACAGAACCATAGAAAGACACTTCCGTTGACATCACAGAGACACAGGAGAGAATCTTCAGGAGACATCACAGAGCTACAGGAATGACTCTTCTGGTGATATCACAGAGGCACATGATAGACCGTTCAGGTGATGTCACAGAGCCAAAGAAAAGACACAATTTGTGACATCACAGAGCAACAGGAATGACATTTGAGGTAATATCACAGAGCCACTGGAAAGACACTTCTGTTGACATCACATAGGCAGAGAGAGATCCTTCAGTTGACATCACAGAGACACAGGAAAAAAACTTGGTGACATCACAGAGCCACAGCGAGACCATTCAGTTGACATCACAGAACCAATGAGTAACCCTTGAGATGACATCACAAATCCACATAGAAATCTTCAGGTGACATCACAGAGCCACAGAGAGACTCCCCATTGACATGACAGAGCCACCTAGAGACAATTCAGGTGTCATCACAGAGCCACAGAAAGACTCTTCAGGTAACATCACAGAGCCACAGAGACACCCTTCATGTGACATCACGGAGCAAGAGAGAATCCCTTCATTTGACATCACAAAGCCAGAGAGAGACCCTTCAGGTGACATCACAGAACCACAGAGAGCCACTTCCGGTGACATCACAGAGCCACAGGAATGACACTATTGGGGACATCACAGAGCCACAAGAATGAAACTTCTGTTGTTATCACAGAGGCACATGATAGACCCTTCAGGCGATGTCACAGAGCAACTTGAAAGACAGTATTTGTGACATCACAGAGCAACAGGAATGACATTTGAGGTAATATCACAGAGCCACTGGAAAGACACTTCTGTTGACATCACATAGGCAGAGAGAGATCCTTCAGTTGACATCACAGAGACACAGGAAAAAAACTTGGTGACATCACAGAGCCACAGCGAGACCATTCAGTTGACATCACAGAACCAAAGAGTAACCCTTGAGATGACATCACAAATCTACATAGAAATCTTCAGGTGACATCACAGAGCCACAGAGAGACTCCCCATTGACATGACAGAGCCACATAGAGACAATTCAGGTGTCATCACAGAGCCACAGAAAGACTCTTCAGGTGACATCACAGAGCCACAGATACACCCTTCATGTGACATCACGGAGCAAGAGAGAATCCCTTCATGTGACATCACAAAGCCAGAGAGAGACCCTTCAGGTGACATCACAGAACCACAGAGAGCCACTTCCGGTGACATCACAGAGCCACAGGAATGACACTATTGGGGACATCACAGAGCCACAAGAATGAAACTTCTGTTGTTATCACAGAGGCACATGATAGACCCTTCAGGCGATGTCACAGAGCAACATGAAAGACAGTATTTGTGACATCACAGAGCCACAGGAAAGAACTTCAGGTGACATCACAGTTCCACTGGAAATACCCTTTTGTTGACATCATAGAGGCATAGAGAGATCCTTCAGCTGACATCACAGTGTCACAGAGAGACCCTTCATGTGACATCACAGAGCCACATAGATCCTTCAGACACAACACAGAGCCTGAGAGAGACCATTCAGGGGATATCACAGAGTCACATAGAGACCATTCAGGTGACATCACAAAGCAGCTAAGAGACCCTTCTGCTGAAATCACAGAGCCACAAGAGATGCTTAAGGTGACATCACAGAGCAACAGAGAGACCCTTCAGGTGACATTACAGAGCCACAAGAAAGACACTATTGGTGACATCACAGAGCCACAGGAAAGACAATTCAGGTGACATCACAGAGCAACAGGAACGACGTGTCAGGTGACATCATAAAGCCACAGAGAGATCCTACAGTTGATATCACAGAGCCACAGAGAGACCCTTGAGTTGACATCACAGAGCCACAGAGAGAGATTCAGTTGATATCACAGAGCCCCAGAGAGACCCTTCAGCTGACATCACAGAGCCACAGGAAAGACACTATTGGTGACATCACAGAGCCACAGGAAAGACAATTCAGGTGACATCACAGAGCAACAGGAAAGACATTTCAGGTGATATCACAAAGCCTAGAGAGATCCTACAGGGGATATCACAGAGCCACAGAGAGACACTTGAGTTGACATCACAGAGCCACAGAGAGAGATTGAGTTCCCATCACAAAGCCACAGAGAGACTCTTCAGCTGACATCACAGAGCCACAGGAAAGACACTATTGGTGATATCACAGAGCCACAGGAAAGTCCCATCCGTTGATATCACAGAGCCACAGAGAGATCCTTCAGCTGAAGTCAGTGTCACAGAGATCCTTCAGTTGACATCACACAGCCACAGAGATCCTTCAGGTGACATCAATGAGCCACAAGAGTGAATCTGTATGAGACATCACAGAGCCACAGGAATGACAATTTTGGTGATATCACAGAGGCACATGATAGACCCTTCTTTTGGTGTCACAGAGCCACAGGAAATACATTAATGTTGACATCACAGAGCAACAGGAAAGACTTTTCTGGTGACATCTCAGAGCCAGTGGAATGACCCTAGAGTTGACATCACAGAGGTACAGAGAGATGCTTAAGTTGACATCACAGATCCACAGAGATACCCTTCAGGAGACATCACAGAGACACAAAGAGACCATTCAGATAACTTCACAAAGCCACTAAGAGAGTCTTCAGGTGACATAACAGAACCATAGAAAGACACTTCGTTTGACATCACAGAGACACAGAACAGAATCTTCAAGAGACATCACAGAGCTACAGGAATGACTCTTCTGGTGATATCAGAGAGGCACATGATAGACCGTTCAGGTGATGTCACAGAGCCAAAGAAAAGACACAATTTGTGACATCACAGAGCAACAGGAATGACATTTGAGGTAATATCACAGAGCCACTGGAAAGACACTTCTGTTGACATCACATAGGCAGAGAGAGATCCTTCAGTTGACATCACAGAGACACAGGAAAGAAACTTGGTGACATCACAGAGCCACAGCGAGACCCTTCAGTTGACATCACAGAGCCACAGAGAGATCCTGCAGTTGACATCACAGAACCTAAGAATAACATTTGAGATGACATCAAAAATCCACATAGAAATCTTCAGGTGACATCATAGAGCCACAGAGAGAATCTCCAGGTAACATCACAGAGCCACAGAGAGACCATTCAGGTGTCATCACAGAGCCACAGAAAGACTCTTCAGGTGAGAACACAGAGCCACATGAGACACTTCAGTGATATCACAGAGACGCATAGACACATTCATATGACATCACAGAGCAACAGAGTTACCCTTCAGGTGACTACACAAAGCCATAGAGAGACCCTTCAGCTGACATCAGGGAGCCACAAGAAAGACACTATTGGAGACATCACAGAGCAACTGGAAAGACACTTCAGGTGACATCACAGAGCGACAGGAAAGACCTTTCAGTTGACATCACAGAGACACAGAGAGATCCTAAAGGTGATATCACAGAGCCACAGAGAGACCCTTCAGGTGACATCACAGAGCCACAGGAATGACACTATTGGGGACATCACAGAACCACAGGAATGACACTACTGTTGATATCACAGAGGCACATGATAGACCCTTCAGGTGATGTCACATAGCAACTTGAAAGACAGTATTTGTGACATCACAGAGCAACAGAGAGACCCTTCAGGTGACATGACAGAGCCACAGAGAGACCCTTCATGCGACATCACAGCGCCACAGAGAGACAATTCAGGTGACATCACAGAGCCACAGAGAGACCATTCATGTGAAATCACAGAGCCACAGAGAGTCCCTAAGGTGACATCACAGAGCCACAGAGAGATCCTACAGGTGATATCACAGAGCCACAGAGAGACACTTGAGTTGACATCACAGAGCCACAGAGAGAGCTTCAGGTGACATCACAGAGCCACAGAGAGACATTTCAGCTGATATCACATAACCACAGGAAGAATCTATTGTTGACATCACAGAGCCACAGGAAGACACTATTGGTGACATCACAGAGTCACTGGAGACACCCTTCAGGTGACATCACAGAGCCACTGAAAATACCATTCAGTCGACATCACAGAGGCACAGAGAGATCCTTCAGGTGAAGTCAGAGAGTCACAGAGAGGCCCTTCATGTGACATCACACAGCCACAGTAATGACACTATTGTTGACATCACAGAGCCACAGGAATGAAGCTTCTGTCGAATTCACAGAGGTAAATGATAGACACTTCAGGTGTCACAGAGCAACAGGAAAGACAGTATAGGTGACATCACAGAGCCACAGGAGAGACACTTCAGTTGAAATCACAGAGCCACTGGAAAGACCCTTCTGTTGACAATAAAGAGGCACAGAGCGATACTTCAGCTGACATCACAGTGTCACAGAGAGACCCTTCAGGTGACATCACAGAGCCACATAGAGACCATTCAGGTGACATCACAAAGCAACTAAGAGACCCTTCTACTGAAATCACAGAGCCACAGGAAAGACACTTAAGGTGACATCACAGAGGCACAGGAAAGACCCATCAGTTGATATCAGAAAGCCACAGAGAGATCCTTCAGCCGACATCACAGTGTCACAGAAAGACCCTACAGTTGACATCACAGAGCCACCGAGACCCTTCAGGTGACATCACAGAGCCACAGAGATACTTCAGTTGACATCACCAATTCACAGAGAGATCATTCAGGTGACATCAGACAGCCACAGAGAGACACTTCAGTTGACATCACAGAGCCACAGAGAGACCCTTCAGGTGACATCACCGAGCCTCAGAGAGACCCTTATGGTGTCATCACAGAGCAACAGAGAAGACAATATTGGTGACATCACAGAGCCACAGGAATGAAACTTCTTTTAATATCACAGATGCGCATAATAGACCCTTGAGGTGATGTCACAGAGCACCAGGAAAGAAACTATATGTGACATCACCAAGCCACAGGAAAGACACTTCTTGTGACATCACAGAGCCACTGGAAAGACCCTTCAGTTGACATCACAGAGGCACAGAGACATCCTTCAGGTGACATCACAGACACAGAGAGACCCTTCATGTGACATCACATAACCACTGAGACAGGATCTGGTGACATCACAGAGCCACAGAGAGACTCTTTAGGTGACATCACAGAGCCACAGAGAGACCCTTCAGGTGACATCACCGATCCATAGAGAGACCCTTCAGGTGACATGACAGAGCCACAAAGAGGCCCTTCTAGTGATCTCACAGAAGAAAGAATAGACACTTCAATTGACATCACAAAGCCAGAGAGAGACGCTTAATGTGACATCAAAAAGCCACAGAGAGACCCTTTATGTGACATCACAGAGCCACAAGTAAGACACTATTGGTGACATCACAGAGCCACAGGAAAGACACTTCAGGTGCCATCAAAGAGGCACAGGAAAGACCTTTCTGTTGACATCACAGAGACACAGAGAGATCCTACAGGTGATATCACAGAGCCACAGAGAGACAATTGAGTTGACATCACAGAGCCACAGAGAGAGCTTCAGGTTACATCACAGAGCCACAAAGAGAGAATTCAGCTGATATCAAATAAACACATGAAGACTCTATTGGTGACATCACAGAGCTACAGGAAGACACTATTGGTGACATCACAGAGCCACAGGAAAGACACTTCAGGTGACATCACAGAGCCACTGAAAAGACCATTCAGTCGACATCACAGAGGCACAGAGAGATCCTTCAGGTGACATCACACAGTCATAAAGAGACCCTTCATGTGACATACAGAGCCACAGAGAGACCCTTCAGGTGATATCACAGAACCAAACAGACCCTTCTGGTGACATCAGAGACACAGAGATAGACCCTTCAGGTGACATCACAAGCCACAGATAGACACTTCAGAGCCAAGAGGAACCTTCAGGTGACATAACAGTACCATAGAGGGACCCTCAGCTGACATCACAGATCCACAGGAGAGAATCTTCAGGAGACATCATAGAGCCACAGGAATGTCACTATTGGTGACATCACGGAGCCACAGGAAAGACACATCAGGTGATATCACAGAGCCACAGAGAGACCATTCAGGTGACATCACAAGGCCACAGAGTGACCATTCAGGTGACATCACAGAGCCACAGAGACTCCCGTCAGGCGACATCACAGAGCCACAGAGAGACAATTAAGGTGACATCACAAAGCCAGTAAGAGACTATTCAGGTGACATCACAGAACCAGAGAGAGACCATTCTGTTGACATCACAGATCCACAGGAGAGTATCTTCAGGAGACATCACAGAGCCACAGGAATGACACTTCTGGTGATATCACACAGGCGCATGATAGACCCTTAATGTGATGTCACATAACCACAGGAAATAAAATATTGGTGACATCACAGAGCAACAGGAAAGACACTTCAGTTGACATCACAGAGCCACTGTAAAGACCCTTCATCTGACATCACAGAGCCACAGAGTGACCATTCATATGTCATCACAGAGCCACAGAGAGACCATTCAGGTAACTTCACAAAGCCACTAAGTGACTCTTCAGGTGACATAACAGAACCATAGAAAGACACTTCAATTGCCATCACAGAGACATAGGAGAGAATCTTCAGGAGACATCACAGAGCTACAGGAATGACTCTTCTGGTGATATCACAGAGGCACATGATAGACCGTTAATGTGATGTCACAGAGCCAAAGAAAAGACACAATTTGTGACATCACAGAGCAACAGGAATGACATTTTAGGTAATATCACAGAGCCACTGGAAAGACACTTCTGTTGACATCACATAGGCAGAGAGAGATCCTTCAGTTGACATCACAGAGACACAGGAAAAAATCTAGGTGACATCACAGAGACACAGCGAGACCCTTAAGTTGACATCACAGAGCCACAGAGAGATCCTGTAGTTGACATCACAGAATCAAAGAGTAATCCTTGAGATGACATCACAAATCCACATAGAAATCTTCAGGTGACATCACAGAGCCACAGAGAGACTGTCCATTGACATGACAGAGCCACAGAGAGACCATTCAGGTGTCATCACTGATCCACAGAAAAACTCTTCAGGTGACATCACAGAGCCACTGGAAAGACCTTTCAGTTGACATGACAGAGCCACAGAGAGACCCTTCAGGTGACATCACAGAACCACAGAGGGACACTTCATGAGACATCACAGAGCCACAGAGAGATCCTCAGTTGACATCACAGAGACACAGACAGACCCTTCAGGTGACATCACAGAGCCACAGGGAGACCCATCAGGTGACATCACATAGCCACAGAGAGACCATTCAGTTGCCATCACCGATCCACAGAGAGACCCCTTAGTTGACATCACAGAGCCACAAAGAGAGCTTCAGGTGACATCACAGAACCACAGAGAGACCCTTCATGTGACATCACAGAGCCACAGGAAAGACACTATTTCTGACATCACTGAGCCAAAGGAAAGACGTTTCAGGTGACATCACAGAGCCACAGAGACCCTTCAGGTGACATCACAGACACACAGATAGACCCTTCAGGTGACATCACTAGCCACAGAGAGACACCACGTGACATCACAGAGGCACAGGAAAGATATTTCAGATGACATCACAGAGCCACACAGAGAACATTCAAGTGACATCACAGAGCTACAGAGAGACGCCTCAAATGACATCACAGAGCCATCTGAGAGACCATTCAGGTGACATCACAGAGCCACAGGAAGACACTATTGGTGACATCACAGAACCAAAGGAATAACACTTCTGTTGCTATCACAGAGGCACATGATAGACACTTCAGGTGATGTCACAGAGTAACAGGAAAGACACTATTGGTGACATCATAGAGCCTCAGGAAAGACCCTTCAGTTGACATCACAGAAGCACAGAGAGATCCTTCAGGTGACATCACAGTAACAGAAAGACATTCAGGTGAAATCACAGAAACAAAAAGATACCATTTAAGTAGGTGACTTCACAGAACCACAGAGAGACACTTCATGTGACATCACAGAGCCACAGAGAGACCTTTCAGGTGACATCATATAGCCACATAGAGACCATTCAGGCTTAGGGTTAGGGTTAGAAAGACTCTTCATGTGACATCACAGAGCCACAAGAGACATTTCCGGTGACATCACAGAGCCACAGAGACACTCTTCATGTGACATCACAGAGCAACAGAGAGACCCTTCAGGTGACATCACAGAGCCACAAAAGACATTCAGGTGACATAACAGGGCAATAGACAGACACTTCAATTGACATCACAGAGCCAGTGAGAGATCATTCCTGTGACATCACAGAACCACAGAGAGTCCGTTCAGGTAACATCATAGATCCAAAGAGAGATCCTTCAGTTGATATCACTGATCCACAGAGAGAATCTTCAGTTGACATCACAGAGCCACTGAGAGATTCTTCAGGTGACATCATAGAGCCACAGAGAGATCCTTCAGGTGACATCACAGAGCACCCGAGAAACTCTTCAGGTGACATCACAGAACCAGGTAGACACCATTCAGTTGACATCTCAGAGCCACAGAGAGATCCGTCAGTTGACATCACAGAGCCATAGAGAGATCCTTCGGGTAACATCACAGAGGCACAGAGAGAACTTCAGGTGACATCACAGAGCCACAGAGAGACATTCAGATGATATCACAGAGCCACAGAGAGACCCTTCTGGTGACATAACAGAGCTACAGAGAGACAATTCAGGTGATATCACAGAATCACAGAGGGACATACAGGTGACATCACAGAGACACAGAGAGAGAATTCAGGTGACATCACAAAGCCATTAAGAGACTCTTCAGGTGCCATCACAAAGTCACAGAAAGACCCTTCAGTTGATATCACAGAGCCACAGGAATGACAATTTTGGTGATATCACAGAGGCCCATGATAGACCCTTCCTTTGGTGTCACAGAGCCACAGGAAATACACTATTGGTAACATCACAGAGTAACATGAAAGACTTTTCAGGTGACATCTCAGAGCACCTGGAATGACTCTAGAGTTGACATCACAGAGGCACAGAGAGAACCTTCAGTTGACATCACAGAGCCACAGAGAGACCATTCAGATAACTTCACAAAGCCACTAAGAGACTCTTCAGGTGAACCATAGAAAGACACATTCGTTGACATCACAGAGACACAGGAGTGAATCTTCAGGAGACATCACAGAGCTACAGGATTGACTCTTCTGGTGTTATCACAGAGGCACATGATAGACCATTCAGGTGATGTCACAGAGCCAAAGAAAAGACACAATTTGTGACATCACAAAGCAACAGGAATGACATTTCAGGTAATATCACGGAGTCACCGGAAAGACACTTCAGTTGACATGACATAGGTAGAGAGAGCCACAGCAAAGACACTATTGGTGACATCACAAAGCCACAGGAATAACATTTCTGGTGATATCACAGAGGTGCATGCTAGACCCTTCAGGTGATGTCACAGAGCAACAGGAAAGACACTATTTGTGACATCAACGATCCACAGAGAGACACTTCAGTTGACATCACAGAGCCATAGACACACCCTTCATGTGACATCACAGAGCCACAGAGAGACAATTCAGGTGACATCACAGAGCCACAGATTGGCCCTTCAGGTGTTCTCACAGAGCCACAGAGAGACCCTTCATGTGACATTACAGAGCCACAGAGAAATCTTCAGGTGACATCAAACAGAAACAGAGTGGCTCTCCAGTTGACATCACAGAGCCACAGAGACCATTCAGGTATTGAAAGACCCCCGAAGAGGTACCTTCGTAAAAAGAGACCCGTACCCAGGAATCAGCGAGACCACGAACTTGGATGCAAACTGCAAGAGGCTTTATTGGAGACACGGGTACCCGGGGCGACTTAGCTTCTGTGAGGCCAAGCGCGCCGGGCCAAGGGAGACGGGTCCTTATATAGCAAAAAGCACAAGCGAGAAGCAGGGATTCTATTGGATAATTCAAATGAGGCGCAATACAGAGCTATTCCCATTGGTCAATGTAAATGAGGCGCTACTCAGGGTTATTCAAATGAGGCGAAGTATAGAGTCATTCAAATGAGGTGAAATACAGAGTCATTCAAATGAGGCAAAGTACAGAGTCATTTCTATTGGATGGTTCTAATGAGGCACAGAGCCATTCCAGACCATCATATTCTCAAGGTCTGGTGTCTGGTACAACAGACTCAATTCACCCCTCAGCGTCCAGATGGCTGACCTTGGGGGTGGAGACCTTGGGACGGAGTGTTCCTCATCGGGCGGGGGCGCGGGGGCAGGGCCCCAGGCCGGCTCACTTGGTGTTCGCTCTCATGCCGGCCCACCTGGTGCTCGCCCTCAGGCCTCCTCGATGGCTCCTTGCTCGGCCCCAGCCCCGGGGCACGGTGCCAGGCGGGTGGGCAAGGGGCATGGGGGCCCGCCGGGGTGGACCAGCTTTAGAGGGAACCGGCGGCCGGACATGCGGCGGCGGGGAAATTGCAGGCCGGCAGGGGTGGGGATTGGGGAGGCGCAGGAGGGAGACATCCGCCACTCGCCCTCATCAGCATTAGCTGCCGACCGGAGGAGGAGGCAAACTTAAGAGCTAAGGGGCAGGGGTCTTTCATTCCCCCATTTCTCTTGTAACTGAATGGAATCTTTCATTCAGAGGTCTCTGGATATTCTGGATCTATTTGCTTTAGCTGGTGGTATTGTTGAGTTAAGACTAAGGCCTGTATAACAGATAGTCGTTCTCTGATGAATTGAGTCATCTTGTTCAGAATGCAGGGACCAAATATAAGGACCAAAAATAGAATAATCAGAGGTCCCATGAGAGTGGATATAAGGGTAGTGAGCCAGGGGGACTTAGCGAACCATCCTTCGAACCATCCCTGTTGAGACTCAAATAGCTGTTGCCTCTGTTTAAGCCTTTCCCTAAGTTTGGCCATGCTGTCCCTAACTATTCCTGTATGATCTGCATAAAAACAGCATTCTTCCTTGAGGGCAGCGCATAGTCCTCCTTCCTGTAGAAATAATAAATCTAGCCCTCGTCTGTTCTGCAAGTCTACCTCAGAGAGTGATGTTAAGGATTTCTCGAGTGCACTGACTGACTCTTCTAGGACCTGGATATCTGTGTGCATGGTTGTTGTAGAAGCTTAAAATGATTAATTCCCTGTAAGGCAACTGTACTGGTCCCTATGCCAGCTGCTATGCCCCCCACTGTTATCCCTCCTAATAATAGGGCCACGGTAAAGGATATTGGCTCCCTCTTATATCGGGTTGATTTTCCTAGTACACTGTAAACATACTCAGGTTGGTGGTATGTGACTTTGGGCCAAAGTTCTATCAATATACAAAAGTCAATGGTGGTATTGAGGACAGTGGTAGAGACAAAGGGAGTCAAGCCAGTACTGCAAGCCCAATAAGTTCCATAAGGGGCAATAAGGTATCGGCTGTCTTGAGATAATGGCTCTACTTGGTTACATAATTGTTGATGTGATGGAGGAACCCTGCCTATGCATAGCCCCTTTCCTGAGACCTCAGATATTGTGAGCTTGTGTTGCATGGCTGCTCCACAACTGGTAGGTGCTGAGGTCTGGTTAGAGTAGTTGCCCAGTACTGCCACACCTTCATAATATGGAGGCCGGGAAACTAGGCATAACCAGCATTCCTGAGTCTTGTTGGGGTCTGAAAAATTTAAGGCCTGGTAAACTCCTTGGATTAATTGTAATAATCTATCTCCGGTACCTGGAGGGTCCCTGGTTATCTTGATGTTTAGGGCGTCTGGGGAGGGGGAGAAGATAACAGCACCTGGGGTAGGAGTGACAGCTTTAGGGACGGTAGGGGGTTCAGGGACTTGGAATTGGGTTGGGGCTCTTTGGTCCGCTATTACTGGGTTTGGCCCGACTGATTGTTGGCTTAGGGGAGTAATTTGTCTGTACAGGGAGAATAAGGTCACCGGATCTTTCCCTGCTCGGTGCAGCAGGAGTCCCCAGACTTTAGGACTATCCCAAGTAGTCCTTTTTCCAGCATCTGTGAACCTTAGGATGAGGGGGTTGCATTTTCCTCCGGGGGTGGCGCCTTGAATATTTCCCCCTTTGGTACTGTCATAACAGGGTCCACAGATTTTAAGACCACATTTCCGTGACCCTGTCTCTATGTACCCGGGGATTTCCCTCCTTTTGAGGGTAATGAAGTCCCAAGAGGAGAAGGGTTTCCAATAAGCATCTCCTGTGGTTTCACATCCCCAGCTTGCATAATATCCCTCCTGTGGCCCCCCGCATTTGTCGGTTGGTTTATGACCGGGGCAGACATAAAATCCTTTTTCCATGTTCTCATCCTTCCCCCAGGCTAATGGCATCCGTACCTGGGAATGGTTCCTGGTCCGAGGGATCCCAATCAGACCCCACTAGGTCACATAGGTCGACATAGAGAGGAGGGAACCCATCGTGTATAGTCCCTATATAAGTGCTGAGGTTGGCTATTTCCCCGGTCTCTAGGTTGGCTACTTTCCAGGTGATATTATAAACCCTGTGGGGGTTGGTTGCTAGATGGGGGGTAAACAGACAAACAATCAACAGGAGGGTGTACGAGAGAGTCTTATCTTCAAAGGATTTTGAGTGTGGTTCGCGGTCCATTCTGATGCAGTGGCTGAATCGGCGGGTCGGGCTGGTTTTACATGAGAGGCATGTATCCAAGCTGCAATGCCGTCTACTTTGAGTGCGGTGGGGGTAGTAAGCAAAACGATGTAGGAGGCAAACTTAAGAGCTAAGGGGCAGTGGTCTTTCAGTATCATCACAGAGCAACAGAGAGACATTTCAGGTGACATCCTAGAACCACAGAGAGACCCTTCAGGTGACATCACAGTGCCACAAGAGACCCTACAGGTGACATCAAAGAGCCACAGCAAAGACACTATTGGTGACATCACAAAGCCACAGGAATAACATTTCTGGTGATATCACAGAGGTGCATGCTAGACCCTTCAGGTGATGTCACAGAGCAACAGAAAAGACACTATTTGTGACATCACCGATCCACAGAGAGACTCTTCAGTTGACATCACAGAGCCACAGAGACACCCTTCATGTGACATCACAAAGCCACAGAGACCCTTCAGGTGACATCACAGAGCCACTGAGAGACACTTGAGGAGATCTCAAAGAGCCACAGAGTGACAACACAGGTGACATCACAGAGTCACAGAGAGATGCTTAAGGTGACATCACAGAGACACAGAGAGACACTTCAGGTGACATCACAGAGACACAGAGAGATGCTTAAAGTGACATCACATAAACACAGAGAGACCCTTCAGATAACATCACAAAGCCACTAGAGAATCTTCAGGTGACATCTCAGAACCAGAAAATGACCCTTCTATGACATCACAGAGACACGGGAGAGAATTTTCAGGAGACATCACAGAACCACAGGAGTGACAATTCTGGTGATATCACAAAGGCCATGATAGACCCTTCAGGTGATGTCACAGAGCCAAAGGAAAGACACTATTGATGACATCACAGAGAAATAGGAAGGCATGTCAGGTTACATCACAGAGCCACTGGAAAGTACCTTCAGTTGCCATCACCGATACACAGAAAGATCCTTTAGATGACATCACAGAAACACAGAGATACCATTCAGGTGACATCACAGAGCCACAGAGAGACCCTTCAGGTGATATACAAAGCCACAGAGAGACACTTCTGGTGACATCACAGAGCCACAGAGAGACACTTCAGGTGACCTTACAAAGCCACATGAGACCCTTTAAGTGACATAAGAGCCACAGAGGCACCCTTCATGTGACATCAGAGAGCCACAGAGACCCTTCAGGTGACATGACAGACCAACAGACAGACACTTCAGGTGACATCACAGAACCGCAGAGAGACAATTCAGGTGAAATCACAGAGCCACAGAGAGACCTTAAGATGACATCACAGAGCCACAGAGAGACCCTTCAGGGGACATCACAGTGCCACAAAGAGAACGTTCAGGTGACATCGAAGACCCACAACAAAGACAATATTGGTGAAATCACAGAGCCACAGGAATAAGATTTCTGGTGATATCACAGAGGTGCATGCTAGACCCTTCAGGGGATGTCACAGAGCAACAGGAAAGACACTATTCGTGACATCACTGATCCACGGAGAGACACTTCAGTTGACATCACAGAGCCACAGAGAAACTATTCAGGTGACATCACAGAGCCACAGAGAAACGCTTAAGGTGACATCACACAGCCACAGAGAGACCTTTCAGGTGACATCACAGACCCACAGAGAGATGTTTCAAGTGACATCACTGAACCAGAAAGAGACCCTTCAGATCACATCACAGAACCACAGGAAAGACACAATTGGTGACATCACAGAGCCACAGGAAAGACACTTCAGGTGACATCACAGAAAATTGGAAAGACACTTCAGTTGACATCACAGAGCCACAGTGAGATCTTTAGTTGACAACACAGAGGCACAGAAAGACACTTCAGATGACATCACAGAACCACAGAGAGACCCTTCAGGTGCCATCACAAGGCCACAGAGAGACCCTTCTGGTGACATTACAGAGCCACAGAGAAATCTTCAGGTGACATCAAACAGCAACACAGTGACTCTCCAGTGGACATCACAGACCACGGAGAGACCATTCAGGTATCATCACAGAACAACAGAGAGACACTTCAGGTGACATCACAGATCCACATGAGACACTTCAGGTGACATCACAGAGCCACAGAGTCACCCTTCATTTGACATCACACAGCCACAGAGACCCTTCAGGTGACATGACAAAGCCACAGACAGACACTTCAGGTGACATCACAGAACCACAGAGAGACGGTTAAGGTGAAATCACACAGGCACAGAGAGACAATTCAGGTGACATCACAGTGAAACAGAGAGACCCATTAGGTGACATCAAAGAGCCACAGCAAAGAAACTATTGGTGACATCACAGAGCCACAGGAATAACATTTCTGGTGATATCAAAGAGGTGCATAATAGACCCTTTAGGTGAGGTCACAGAGCAACAAGAAAGACAGTATTTGTTACATCACCAATCCACAGAGACACCTTCAGTTGACATCACAGAGCCACAGAGAGACCATTCAGGTGACATCACAGAGCCACAGAGAGACCCTTCAGGTGACATCATAGAGCCACAGAGAGACACATCAGGTGACATCACAGAGCCACAGAAAGACACTTCAAGTGACATCACAGATCAACAGAGAAACCCTTCAGGTGATATACAAAGCCACAGAGAGATACTTCTGGTGACATCACAGAGCCACATGAGACACTTTAGGTGACATCACAGAGCCACAGAGACCCTTCAGGTGACATGACAGAGCCACAGACAGACACTTCAGGTGACATCACAGGACCACAGAGAGACGCTTAAGGTGACATGACAGAGCCACAGACAGACACTTCAGGTGACATCACAGAGCCACAGAGAGACACTTCAGGTGACATCACTGAGCCACAGAATGACCCTTCAGGTGATCTCACAGAGCCACAAAGAGACCCTTCATGTGACTTTTCAGAGCCACAGAGAAAACTTCAGGTGACATCAAACAGAAACAGAGTGACTCTCCAGTTGACATCACAGAGCCACAGAGAGACCATTCAGGTATCATCACAGAGCAACAGAGAGACACTTCAGGTGACATCACAGAGCCACATGAGACACTTCAGGTGACATCACAGAGCCACAGTGCCCCTTCACGTGACATGACAGAGCCACAGACAGACACTTCTGGTGACATCATAGAACCACAGAGATGCTTAAGTTGAAATCACAGAGCCACAGAGAGACCCTCCAAGTGACATCACAGTGCCACAGAGAGACCCTAGAGGTGACATCAAAGAGCCACAGCAAAGACACTATTGGTTACATCACAAAGCCACAGGAATAACATTTCTGGTGATATCACAGAGGTGCATGCTAGACACTTCAGGTGATGTCACAGAGCAACAGGAAAGACACTATTTGTGACATCAATGATCCCCAGAGAGACCCTTCAGTTGATATCACAGAGCCACAGAGACTCCCTTCATGTGACATCACAGAGCCACAGAGACGCTTCAGGTGACATCACAGAACCACTGAGAGATACTTGAGAAGATCTCAAAGAGCCACAGAGTCACAGAGAGATGCTTAAGGTGACATCACAGAGCCACAGAGAGAAATTTCAGTTGATATCACAGAGCCACAGAGAGATGCTTAAAGTGACATCACATAACCAAAGAAAGACCCTTCAGATAACATCACAATGCCACTAAGAGACTCTTCAGGTGACATCTCAGAACCAGAATATGACTCTTCTTTTGACATCCACAGAGACACGGGAGAGAATTTTCAGGAGACATCACAGAACCACAGGAGTGACACTTCTGGTGATATCACAGAGGCACATGATAGACCCTTCAGGTGATGTCACAGAGCCAAAGGAAAGACACTATTGATGACATCACATAGAATTAGGAAAGAAAGTTCAGGTTACATCACAGAGCCACTGGAAAATACCTTCATTTGCCATCACCGATACACAGAGAGATCCTTTAGATGACATCACAGAGCAACAGAGAGAACCTTCAGGTGTTTTCACAGATCCACTGAGGGAGACTTCATGTGACATCATAGAGCCACAGAGAGTCACATCATGTGACATCACAGAGCCACAGAGAGACCCTTCAGGTGATCTAAAAGAGCCTCTGAGAGACAATTCATGTGACATCACAGAGCCATAGAGAGATGCTTAATGTGACACCAGACAGCCACAGAGAGACACTTCAGGTGACATCACAGAGCCACAGAGATGCTTCAAGTGACATCACAGAACCAGAAAGAGACCCTTCAGATACATCACAGAGCCACAGGAGAGACACAATTGGTGACATGACAGAGCCACAGAGAGACACTTCAAGTGACATCACAGATCAACAGAGAGACCGTTCAGGTGATAAACAAAGCCACAGAGAGATACTTCTGGTGACATCACAGAGCCACAGAGAGACGCTTTATGTGAAATCAAAGAGCCACAGAGAGACCCTTCAGATGACATCACAAAGCCACATGAGACACTTTAGGTGACATCACAGAGCCACAGAGGCGCCCTTCATGTGACATCACAGAGCCACAGAGAACCTTCAGGTGACATGACAGAGCCACAGACAGACATATCAGGTGACATCAAGGAACCACATAGAGACGCTTAAGGTGACATCACAGAGACACAAAGAGACACTTCAGGTGACATCACAGAGCCACAGACACACCCTTCATGTGACATCACAGAGACACAGAGAGACACTACAGGTGACATCACAGGACCACCGAGAGACCATTCAGGTGACATCACAGAGCCACAGAGAGACCCTTCATTTGACATTACAGAGCCACAGAGAAATCTTCAGGTGACATCAAACAGAAACAGAGTGGCTCTCCAGTTGACATCACAGAGCCACAGAGTCCATTCAGGTATCATCACACAGCAACAGAGAGACACTTCAGGTGACATCACAGAGCCACATGAGACACTTCAGGTGAAATAACAGAGCCACAGTGACCCTTCACGTGACATGACAGAGCCACAGAAAGACACTTCAGTTGACATCATAGAACAACAGAGATGCTTAAGGTGAAATCACAGAGCCACAGAGAGACCCTTCAGGTGACTTCACAGTGCCACAGAGAGACCCTAGAGGTGACATCAAAGAGCCACAGCAAAGACACTATTGGTGACATCACAAAGCCACAGGAATAACATTTCTGGTGATATCACAGAGGTGCATGCTAGACCCTTCAGGTGATGTCACAGAGCAACAGGAAGCACACTACTAGTGACATCACCGATCCACAGAGAGACCTTTCGACCTTTCAGTTGACATCACAGAGCCACAGAGACACCCTTCATGTGACATCACAGTGCCACAGAGACTTTTCAGGTGACATCACAGAGCCACTGTGAGACAATTGAGGAGATCTCAAAGAGCCACAGAGTGACAACACAGGTGACATCACAGAGTCACAGAGAGATGCTTAACGTAACATCACAGAGCCACAGAGAGACACTTCAGGTGACATCACAGAGACACAGAGAGATGCTTAAAGTGACATCACATAAACACAGAGAGACCCTTCAGATAACATCACAAAGCCACTATGAGACTCTTCAGTTGACATCTCAGAACCAGAAAATGACCCTTCTTTTGACATCACAGAGACATGGGAGAGAATTTTCAGGAGACATCACATAACCACAGGAGTGACACTTCTGGTGATATCACAGAGGCCATGATAGACCCTTCAGGTGATGTCACAGAGCCAAAGGAAAGACACTATTGATGACATCATAGAGAAATAGGAAGGCGTTTCAGGTTACATCACAGAGCCACTGGAAAGTACCTTCAGTTGCCATCACCGATACACAGAGAGATCCTTTAGATGACATCAAAGAAACACAGAGATACCATTCAGGTGACATCACAGAGCCACAGAGAGATCCTTCAGGTGACATCACAGAGCCACAGAGAGACCCTTCAGGTGATATACAATGCCACAGAAAGACACTTCTGGTTGACATCAGAGAGCCACAGAGAGATGATTCAGGTGACATCAAGAGCCACAGGGAGAACTTCAGGTGATATACAAAGCCACAGAGAGACACGTCTGGTGACATCACAGAGCCACAGAAAGACACTTCAGGTGACCTCACAAAGCCACATGAGACCCTTTAAGTGATGTAAGAGCCACAGAGGCGCCCTTCATGTGACATCACAGAGCCACAGAGCCCCTTCAGGTGACATGACAGAGCCACAGACAGACACTTCAGGTGACATCCCAGAACCGCAGAGAGACAATACAGGTGAAATCACAGAGCCACAGTGAGGCCTTAAGATGACAACACAGAGCCACAGAGAGATCCTTAGGTTGACATCACAGAGCCACAGAGAGACCCTTCAGGTGACATCACAGAACCACAGCGAGACAGATCAGAATACATCACAGAGCCACAGAGAGACCCTTCAGTTAACATCACCGATCCACAGGGAGAAGCTACATGTGACATCACAGATCCAACAGAGAGACAATTCAGGTTATGTCACAGAGCCACAGAGAGACCATTCAGGTATCATCACAGAGCAACAGAGAGACACTTCAGGTGATGTCACAGAGCCACATGATACACTTCAGGTGACATCACAGAGCCACAGTGACCCTTCACTTAACATGACAGAGCGACAGACAGACACTTCAAGTGACTTCATAGAACCACAGAGATGCTTAACGTGAAATCACAGAGCAACAGAGAGACCCTTCAGGTGACATCCTAGAACCACAGAGATGCTTAATGTGAAATCACAGAGCCACAGAGAGACCCTTCAGGTGACATCACAGTGCCACAGAGAGACCCTACAGTTGACATCAAAGAGCCACAACAAAGACACTATTGGTGACATCACAAGGCCACAGGAATAACATTTCTGGTGATATCACAAAGGTGCATGATAGACCCTTCAGGTGATGTCACAAAGCAACAGGAAAGACACTATTTGTGACATCTCCGATCGACAGAGAGACTCTTCAGTTGACATCACAGAGCCACAGAGACACCCTTCATGTGATATCACAGAGCCACAGAGACCCTTCAGGTGACATCACAGAGCCACTGAGAGACACTTGAGGAGATCTCAAAGAGCCACAGAGTGACAACACAGGTGACATCACAGAGTCACAGAGTAATGTCTAAGGTGACATCACAGAGCCACAGAGAGACACTTCAGGTGGCATCACAGAACCAAAGAGAGACGCTTAAAGTGACATCACATAACCAGAGAGAGACCCTTCAGATAACATCACAATGCCACTAAGAGACTCTTCAGGTGACATCTCAGAACCAGAAAATGACCCTTCTTTTGACATCACAGAGACACGGGAGAGAATTTTCAGGAGACATCACAGAACCACAGGAGTGACACTCCTGGTGATATCACAGAGGCACATGATAGACCCTTCAGGTGATGTCACAGAGCCAAAGGAAGACACTATTGATGACATCACAGAGAAATAGGAAAGACACTTCAGGTAACATCACAGAACCACTGGAAAGTACCTTCATTTGCCATCACCGATACACAGAGAGATCCTTTATATGACATCACAGAGCCACAGAGAGACCATTCAGGAGACATCACAGAGTCACAGAGAGATCCTTCATGTGACATCACAGAGCCACAGAGAGAACCTTCAGGTGATATACAAAGCCACAGAGAGACACTTCTGGTGATATCACAGAGCCACTGAAAGACTCTCTAGTTGACATCACAAAGCCACATGAATAACATTTCTGGTGATATCACAGAGGTGCGTGATAGACCCTTCAGGTAATCTCACAGAGCCTCAGAGAGACAATTCATGTGACATCACAGAGCCACAGAGAGATGCTTAGGTTGACATCAGACAGCCACAGAGAGACACTTCAGGTGACATCACAGAGCCACAGGGATGCTTCAAGTGACATCACAGAACCAGAAAGAGACCCTTCAGATGACATCACAGAGCCACAGGAAAGACACAATTGTTGATATCACAGAGCCACAGAGAGACCTTCAGGTGACATCACAGAACCACAGAGAGACACTTCATGTGACATTACAGAGCCACAGTGAAATCTTCAGGTGACATCAAACAGAAACAGAGTGACTCTCCAGTTGATATCACAGAGCCACATGAGACACTTCAGGTGACATCACAGAGCCACAGTGACCCTTCACGTGACATGTCAGAGCCACAGACAGACACTTCAGGGGACATCATAGAACCACAGAGATGCTTAAGGTGAAATCATAGAGCCACAGAGAGACCCTTCAGGTGACATCATAGAACCACAGAGATGCTTAAGGTGAAATCACAGAGCCACAGGGCGACCCTTCAGGTGACATAACAGTGCCACAGAGGTACCGTACAGGTGACATCAAAGAGCCACAGCAAAGACACTATTGATGACATCACAAAGGCACAGCCATAACATTTCTGGTGATATCACAGACGTTCAGGATAGACCCTTCAGGTGATGTCACAGAGCAACAGGATAGACACTATTTGTGACATCACTGATCCACAGAGAAACCCTTCAGTTGATATCACAGAGCCACAGAGACACCCTTCATGTGACATCACAGAGCCACAGAGACACCCTTCATGTGACATCACAGAGCCCCTGAGAGACACTTGAGATCTCAAAGAGCCACAGAGTGACAACATCGGTGACATCACAAAGTCACAGAGAGATGTTTAACGTGACATCACAGAGACACAGACAGACACTTCTGGTGACATCACAGAGACACAGAGGGATGCTTAAAATGACATCACATAAACACAGAGAGACCCTTCAGATAACATCACAAAGCCACTAAGAGACTCTTCAGGTGTTATCTCAGAACCAGAAAGTGACCCTTCTTTTGACATTACAGAGACACGTGAGAGAATTTTCAGGAGACATCACAGAACCGCAGGAGTGACACTTCTGGTGATATCACAAGGCACATGATAGACCCTTCAGGTGATGTCACAGAGCCAAAGGAAAGACACTATTGATGACATCACAGAGAAATAGGAAAGACACTTGAAGATACATCACGGAGACACTGGAAAGTACCTTCAGTTGCCATCACCGATACACAGAGAGATCCTTTAGATGACATCACAGAGCCACAGAGATACCATTCAGGTGACATCACAGAGCCACAGAGAGATGCTTCAAGTGATATACAAAGCCACAGAGAGACACTTCTGGTGAAATCACAGAGACACAGAGAGACACTTAAGGTGACATCACAAAGCCACATGAGACCCTTTAAGTGACATAAGAGCCACAGAGGCACCCTTCATGTGACATAACAGAGCCACAGAGACCCATCAGGTGACATGACAGAGCCACAGACAGACACTTCAGGTGACATCACAGAACCACAGAGAGACAATTCAGGTGAAATCACAGACCCACAGAGAGACCTTAAGATGACAACAAAGAGCCACAGAGAGATCCTTAAGTTGACATCACAGAGCCACAGAGAGACCCATCAGGTGACATCACAGAACCACAGCAAGACCCGTTAGAATACATCACAGAGCCACAGAGAGACCCTTCAGTTGACATCACCGATCCACAGAGAGAACCTTCAGGTGACATCACAGATCCAATAAAGACCCTTCAGCTGACATCAAAGAGCCACAGAGAGACTATTCAGGTGATGTCACAGAGCCACCTAGAGACTCTCCAGGTGACATCACCCAGCCACAGAGAGAGCCTTCAGGTGTTATCACAGATCAACTGAGGGAGACTTCATGTGCCATCACAGATCCACAAAGACACCCTTCATGTGACATCACAGAGCCACAGAGGGACACATCAGGTGACATCACAAAGCCACAGAGAGACCTTCAGGTGATCTCACAGAGCCTCAGAGAGACAATTCATGTGACATCACAGAGCCACAGAAAGATGCTTAAGATGACAACAGACAGCCACAGAGAGACACTTCAGGTGACATCACATGGCCACTGTAAAGACCCTTCAGTTGACATCACAGTTGGACAGAGAGATCCTTCAGTTGAAATCAATGAGCCACAGAAAGACTGTTCAGGTGATATCACAGAGCCACAGAGAGACCCTTCAGGTGACATCACAGAGCCACAGAGAGACCCTTCAGGTGACGTCTCAGAGCCACAGAGAGACACATTATGTGACATCACAGAGCCACAGAGACACACTTAGATGACATCACAGAGCCACAGAGAGAAGCTTAAGGTGACATTACAGAGCCACTGAGATCCTTTAGGTGACATTACAGAGCCACAGAGAGACCATTGAGGTGACATCACAGAGCCAAAATGTGACCCATCATGTGATATCACAGAGCCACAGATAAACACTTAAGGTGGTATCACATAGCCACAGAGAGACACTTCAGGTGACATCACAGAGCCACATAGAGACACTTCAGGTGACATCACAGAGCCACAGAGAGATCCTTCAGATGACAAAACAGAACCACAGAGAGAACTTTCATGTGACATCTCAGAGCCACAGAGAGACCTTTCAGGTGACATCACAGAGCCACAGAGAGACCCTCAGGTGACATTACAGAGCTACAGAGAGACACTTATGTCACATCACCGAGCCACAGAGAGACCCTTAGATGACATCACAGATCCACAGAAGGACACTTCAGGTGATATCACAGAGCCACAGAGAGTCCTTTCTGGTGACCTCACAATGCCACAGAGAGGAAAATACGCGACATCAAAGAGCCACAGAGACACTTCAGGTGACATCACAGAGCCACAGTGAGGCCCTTCTGAGGACACCACAAATCCATAGAGAGATTTTTCCCATAAAATAAGAGAGCCACAGAGAGACCCTTAGATCACATTACAGAGCCACCAAGAGACCTTTATGGGGACGCCAAAGTGCCACAGAGAGACACTTTATGTGACTTCACAGTGCCACCGAGAGACACTTAGGTGACATCACAGAGCCACAGGGATAAGCTTAAGGTGACATCACAGAGCCACAGAGAGACCATTGAGGTGACATCACAGAGCCAAAATGAGACCCATCATGTGATATCACAGAGCCACAGATAAACACTTAAGGTGGCATCACATAGCCACAGAGAGACAATTCAGGTGACATCACAGAGACACAGTGAGACCCTACAGGTGACATCACAGAACCACAGCGAGACCCTTCAGGTGACATCAAAGAGCCACAGAGAGATTCTTCAGGTGACATCACAGAGCCAATGAAAGACCATTCAGGTGACATCACAGAGCCACAGAGAGACACTTGAGGTGTCATCACAGAGCCACAGAGGGATCCTTCATGTGAAATCACGGACCCACAGAGAGACCCTTCAGGTGACATCACAGAGCCACACAGAGACCTTTCAGTTCACATCACAGATCCAGAAAGAATCCCATCTGGTGACATCACAGCACCACAGAGAGACCCTTAGGTGACATCACAGAGCCACAGAAAGAACCTTCTGGGTCATCACAGACCACAGAGTGACCTTTCAGAAAGACATCACAAATCCACAGAGAGACCCTTAGTTGACATCACAGATCCACAGACAGATACTCAGGTGACATCACAGAGCCACAGTGAGACCCTTCAGGTAACATCAAGAGCCAAAGACATACCCTTAAGTGACATCACAGAACCACAGTGACCCTTCAGGTGACATGACTAAGCCACAGAGAGACACTTCAGGTGACATCAGAGCGCCACAGAGAGACCTTTCAGGTGATATCACAGAGCCACACTAGAGACCCTTCAGGTGACATCACCAAGCCACAGATAGAACTTTCAGGTGACATCACAGAGACACAGAGACCCTTGAGGTGTCATCACAGAGCCACAGAGAGACCCTTCATGTGAAATCACATAGCCACAGAGAGACACTTCAGGTGACATCACAGAGCAAGACAAGACCCTTCATGTGAAATCACAGAGACACAGAGATACTCTTCAGGTGACCTCAAAGATCCACAGAGAGACCTTTCTTGTGATATCACAGAGCCACAGAGAGACCCTTCAGGTGACATCACAGAGCTACAGAGAGATCCTTCAGGTGACAACACAGAGCCACAGATAGACCCTTCAGGTGGCATCACATAGCCACAGAGAGACAATTCAGGTGACATCACAGAGCCAGAGTAAGACCCTTTAGGTGAAATCACAGAGACACAGAATCCCTTCTGTTGAGTTCACAGCGCCACAGAGAGGAACATATGCGACATCAAAGACCACCAGAGAGACTTCAAGTGACATCTCAGAGCCACATAGAGACAAAAGGGGACATCACAGAGTCACAGACAGAACCTTCTGGACAGTCCAAACCACAGAGAGGCCCTTCTGAGGACATCACAAATCCACAGAGAGACTCTTCAAGTGACATCACAGAGCCACAGAGAGACCCTACAGGTGACATCACAGAACCACAGAGAGACCCTTCAGGTGACATCAAAGAGCCACAGAGAGACCTTTCAGTTGCCATCACAGAGCCACAAAGACCATTCAGGTGACATCACAGAGCCACAGAGAAATCCTCAGGTGACATCACAGAGCCACAGAGACCATTCAGGTGACATCATGAGACACAGAGAGACCTTTCAGGTTACATCACAGAGCCACAGTGAGAACCTTCTGAGGACATCACAGAATTACAGAGAGACACTTATGTCACATCACCGAGCCACAGAGAGACCCTTAGATGACATCACAGATCCACAGAGGGACCTTTCAGGTGACATCACAGAGCCACAGAGAGTCCATCCTGGTGACCTCACAATGCCACAGAGAGGAAAATAGGCAACATCAAAGAGCCACAGAGACACTTCAGGTGACATCACAGAGCCACACAGAATCCTTTCTGTTGAAATCACAGAGCCACTTATTGACCCTTAAGGTGACATCACAGAGCCATAGAGAGACCTTTCAGGTTACATCACAGAGCCACAGAGAGACCCTCAGGTGACATCCCAGAGCTACAGAGAGACACTTATGACACATCACAGAGGCACAGAGAGACCCTTAGATGACATCACAGATCCACAGAAGGACCTTTCAGGTGACATCACAGAGCCACAGAGAGTCCTTTCTGGTGACCTCACAAAGCCACCGAGAGGAAAATACACGACATCAAAGAGGCACAGAGACACTTCAGGTGACATCACTGAGCCACAGAGAGGCACTTCTGAGGACACCAGAAATCCACAGAGAGATCTTTCAGGTGTAATAAGAGAGCCACATAGAGACCCTTAGACGATATCACAGAGCCACCGAGAGATCTTTATGTTGACGCCACAGTGCCACAGAGAGACACTTTATGTGACAACAGAGAGTCACCGAGAGACACTTACGTGACATCACAGAGCCACAGGGGAAGCATAAGGTGATATGACAGAGCCACAGAGACCCTTCAGTTGACATCACCGAGCCACAGAGAGGCCATTCTGAGGACATCACAAATCTACACCGAGAACTTCAGGTGACATTACAGTGCCACAGAGATACCATTAGGTGACATCACAGAGCCACAGAGACCCTTCAGTTGACATCACAGAGCCACAGAGAGACACTTCAGGTGTCATCACAGAGCCACAGAGAGACACTTCAGGTGACATCACAGAGCCAGACAAGACCCTTCATGTGAAATCACAGAGACACAGGGACACTCTTCAGGTGACCTCACAGATCCACAGAGAGACACTTATATGACATCACAGAGCCACAGAGAGACATTTCTTTTGATATCACTGAGCCACAGAGAGACATTTCAGGTGACATCACAGAGCCACAGAGAGATCCTTCAAGTGATATCACAGAGCCACAGATAGAACTTTCAGGTGGCATCACATAGCCACAGAGAGACAATTCAGGTAACACCACAGAGCCAGAGTAAGACCCTTCAGGTGACATCACAGAGACACAGAGAGACCCTTCAGGTGACATCACATTGCCACAGAGAGTACCTATGGTGACATCACAGCGCCACAAAGAGGAACTTAAGTGACATCAAAGAACCACAGAGACACTTCAGGTGACATCACCGAGCCATAGAGAGGCCATTCTGAGGACATCACAAATCTACACCGAGAACTTCAGGTGACATTACAGTGCCACAGAGATACCATTAGGTGACATCACAGAGCCACAGAGACCCTTCAGTTGACATCACAGAGCCACAGAGAGACACTTCAGGTGTCATCACAGAGCCACAGAGAGACACTTCAGGTGACATCACAGAGCCAAAATGAGACCCTTCAGGTGATATCACAGAACCAAGATAGACCGTTCAGGTGATATCACAGAGCCACAGAGAGAACCTTCAGGTGACATCACAGAGCCAAAATGAGACCATTCAGGTGACATCACAGAGACAAAGAAACCCTTGAGGTGACATCACAGAGCCACAGAGAGACCCTACAGGTGACATCACAGAACAAGCGAGAGACCCTTCAGGTGACATCAAAGAGATACAGAGACCCTTGAGGTGACATCACAGAGCCACAGAGAGACCCTTCAGGTGACATCACATAGCCAAAGAGAGACACTTCAGGTGACATCACAGAGCCACAGAGAGGCACTTCTGAGGACACCAGAAATCCACAGAGAGATCTTTCAGGTGAATAAGAGAGCCACATAGAGACCCTTAGATGACATCACAGAGCCACAGAGAGATCCTTCAAGTGACATCACAGAGCAACAAAGAGAAACTTATGTGACATCAAAGACCCACAGAGACACTTCAGGTTTCATCTCAGAGGCACATAGAGACACTAGGGGACATCACAGAGCCACAGAGAGATCCTTCAGGTGACATCACAGAACCACAGTGAGGCCCTTATGAGGACATCACAAATCCACAGAGACACTCTTAGATGACATCACAGAGCCACAGAGAGATCCTTCAGGCGACATCACAGAACCACAGAGAGACCCTTCAGGTGATATCACAGAGCCACAGATAGACACTTCAGGTGACATCACAGAGCCACAGAGACCCTTCAGTTGACATCACAGAGCCACAGAGAGACACTTCAGGTGTCATCACAGAGCCACAGAGAGACACTTCAGGTGACATCACAGAGCCAAAATGAGACCCTTCAGGTGATATCACAGAACCAAGATAGACCGTTCAGGTGATATCACAGAGCCACAGAGAGAACCTTCAGGTGACATCACAGAGCCAAAATGAGACCATTCAGGTGACATCACAGAGACAAAGAAACCCTTGAGGTGACATCACAGAGCCACAGAGAGACCCTACAGGTGACATCACAGAACAAGCGAGAGACCCTTCAGGTGACATCAAAGAGATACAGAGACCCTTGAGGTGACATCACAGAGCCACAGAGAGACCCTTCAGGTGACATCACATAGCCAAAGAGAGACACTTCAGGTGACATCACAGAGCCACAGAGAGGCACTTCTGAGGACACCAGAAATCCACAGAGAGATCTTTCAGGTGTAATAAGAGAGCCACATAGAGACCCTTAGATGACATCACAGAGCCACAGAGAGATCCTTCAAGTGACATCACAGAGCAACAAAGAGAAACTTATGTGACAAAGACCCACAGAGACACTTCAGGTTTCATCTCAGAGGCACATAGAGACACTAGGGGACATCACAGAGCCACAGAGAGATCCTTCAGGTGACATCACAGAACCACAGTGAGGCCCTTATGAGGACATCACAAATCCACAGAGACACTCTTAGATGACATCACAGAGCCACAGAGAGATCCTTCAGGCGACATCACAGAGCCACAGAGAGACACTTCAGGTGACATCACAGAGCCACCATTCAGGTGACATCACAGAGACAAAGAAACCCTTGAGGTGACATCACAGAGCCACAGAGAGACCCTACAGGTGACATCACAGAACAAGCGAGAGACCCTTCAGGTGACATCAAAGAGATACAGAGACCCTTGAGGTGACATCACAGAGCCACAGAGAGACCTTCAGGTGACATCACAGAGCCACAGAGAGACACTTCAGGTGACATCACAGAGCCACCATTCAGGTGACATCACAGAGACAAGAGAAACTTCATCACAGAGCCACAGAGAGACCCTACAGGTGACATCACAGAACAAGCGAGAGACCCTTCAGGTGACATCAAAGAGATACAGAGACCCTTGAGGTGACATCACAGAGCCACAGAGAGACCCTTCAGGTGACATCACATAGCCACAGAGAGACACTTCAGGTGACATCACAGAGCCAAAATGAGACCCTTCAGGTGATATCACAGAACCAGATAGAGACCCTTCAGATGACATCACAGAGCCACAGAGAGATCACAGAGCCACAGAGAGACCTTCAGGTGACATCACAGAACCACAGAGAGACACTTCATGTGACAGAGCCACAGAGAGACATCAGAAACAGAGAGACACACAGAGCCACAGAGACACTTCAGGTGACATCACAGAGCCACAGTGACCCTTCAGAGGAGCCACTTCAGGTCATAGAGAGCCAGAGCCACAGAGAGACCCTTCAGGTGACATCACAGAACCACAGAGACCACAGAGCTTCAGGTGACATCACACAGAGCCACAGACATTTCAGGTGACATCACACACACAGAGAGAGGTGACATCACAGAGCCACAGAGAGACACTTCTTGTCAGACAGCCACAGAGAGATTCAGTGACATCACAGAGCCACAGAGACACTTCAGTCATCACAGATAGAGAGACAGGTGACATCACAGAGCCACAGAGACCCAGAGACATCACAGAGTGATTCAGGTGACATCACAGAGCCACCACATAGACCACACAGAGCTTCAGGTGACATCACAGAGCCACAGGTGACATCACAGAGACCCCTCATCACAGAGCCACAGAGAGACCCTGACATCAGATGACATCACAGAGCCACAGAGAGGCACTTCTGAGGACACCAGAAATCCACAGAGAGATCTTTCAGGTGTAATAAGAGAGCCACATAGAGACCCTTAGATGACATCACAGAGCCACAGAGAGATCCTTCAAGTGACATCACAGAGCAACAAAGAGAAACTTATGTGACATCAAAGACCCACAGAGACACTTCAGGTTTCATCTCAGAGGCACATAGAGACACTAGGGGACATCACAGAGCCACAGAGAGATCCTTCAGGTGACATCACAGAACCACAGTGAGGCCCTTATGAGGACAGAGACACTGACATCACAGAGCCACAGACCTTCAGGCGACATCACAGAGCCACAGAGAGACACTTCAGGTGACATCACAGAGCCAAAATGAGACCATTCAGGTGACATCACAGAGACAAAGAAACCCTTGAGGTGACATCACAGAGCCACAGAGAGACCCTACAGGTGACATCACAGAACAAGCGAGAGACCCTTCAGGTGACATCAAAGAGATACAGAGACCCTTGAGGTGACATCACAGAGCCACAGAGAGACCCTTCAGGTGACATCACATAGCCAAAGAGAGACACTTCAGGTGACATCACAGAGCCACAGAGAGGCACTTCTGAGGACACCAGAAATCCACAGAGAGATCTTTCAGGTGTAATAAGAGAGCCACATAGAGACCCTTAGATGACATCACAGAGCCACAGAGAGATCCTTCAAGTGACATCACAGAGCAACAAAGAGAAACTTATGTGACATCAAAGACCCACAGAGACACTTCAGGTTTCATCTCAGAGGCACATAGAGACACTAGGGGACATCACAGAGCCACAGAGAGATCCTTCAGGTGACATCACAGAACCACAGTGAGGCCCTTATGAGGACATCACAAATCCACAGAGACACTCTTAGATGACATCACAGAGCCACAGAGAGATCCTTCAGGCGACATCACAGAACCACAGAGAGACCCTTCAGGTGATATCACAGAGCCACAGATAGACACTTCAGGTGACATCACAGAGCCAATGATAGACCCTTCAGGTGACATCACAGAGACACAGAGACCCTTGAGGTGCCATCACAGAGCCACAGAGAGACCCTTCAGGTGACATCACATAGCCAGAGAGAGACACTTCAGGTGACATCACAGAGCCAGACAAGACCCTTCATGTGAAATCACAGAGACACAGAGGCACTCTTCAGGTGACCTCACAGAGCCACAGACAGACCTTTCTTGTGATATCACAGAGCCACAGAGAGACACTTCAGGTGTCATCACAGAGCCACAGAGAGACACTTCAGGTGACATCACAGAGCCAATGAGACCCTTCAGGTGATATCACAGAACTAGACCGTTCAGGTGACACAGAGCCACAGAGAGAACCTTCAGGTGACATCACAGAGCCACCACAGGTGACATCACAGAGACAAAGAAACCCTTGAGGTGACATCACAGAGCCACAGAGAGACCCTACAGGTGACATCACAGAACAAGCGAGAGACCCTTCAGGTGACATCAAAGAGATACAGAGACCCTTGAGGTGACATCACAGAGCCACAGAGAGACCCTTCAGGTGACATCACATAGCCAAAGAGAGACACTTCAGGTGACATCACAGAGCCACAGAGAGGCACTTCTGAGGACACCAGAAATCCACAGAGAGATCTTTCAGGTGTAATAAGAGAGCCACATAGAGACCCTTAGATGACATCACAGAGCCACAGAGAGATCCTTCAAGTGACATCACAGAGCAACAAAGAGAAACTTATGTGACATCAAAGACCCACAGAGACACTTCAGGTTTCATCTCAGAGGCACATAGAGACACTAGGGGACATCACAGAGCCACAGAGAGATCCTTCAGGTGACATCACAGAACCACAGTGAGGCCCTTATGAGGACATCACAAATCCACAGAGACACTCTTAGATGACATCACAGAGCCACAGAGAGATCCTTCAGGCGACATCACAGAGCCACAGAGAGACACTTCAGGTGACATCACAGAGCCAAAATGAGACCATTCAGGTGACATCACAGAGACAAAGAAACCCTTGAGGTGACATCACAGAGCCACAGAGAGACCCTACAGGTGACATCACAGAACAAGCGAGAGACCCTTCAGGTGACATCAAAGAGATACAGAGACCCTTGAGGTGACATCACAGAGCCACAGAGAGACCCTTCAGGTGACATCACATAGCCAAAGAGAGACACTTCAGGTGACATCACAGAGCCACAGAGAGGCACTTCTGAGGACACCAGAAATCCACAGAGAGATCTTTCAGGTGTAATAAGAGAGCCACATAGAGACCCTTAGATGACATCACAGAGCCACAGAGAGATCCTTCAAGTGACATCACAGAGCAACAAAGAGAAACTTATGTGACATCAAAGACCCACAGAGACACTTCAGGTTTCATCTCAGAGGCACATAGAGACACTAGGGGACATCACAGAGCCACAGAGAGATCCTTCAGGTGACATCACAGAACCACAGTGAGGCCCTTATGAGGACATCACAAATCCACAGAGACACTCTTAGATGACATCACAGAGCCACAGAGAGATCCTTCAGGCGACATCACAGAACCACAGAGAGACCCTTCAGGTGATATCACAGAGCCACAGATAGACACTTCAGGTGACATCACAGAGCCAATGATAGACCCTTCAGGTGACATCACAGAGACACAGAGACCCTTGAGGTGCCATCACAGAGCCACAGAGAGACCCTTCAGGTGACATCACATAGCCACAGAGAGACACTTCAGGTGACATCACAGAGCCAGACAAGACCCTTCATGTGAAATCACAGAGACACAGAGGCACTCTTCAGGTGACCTCACAGAGCCACAGACAGACCTTTCTTGTGATATCACAGAGCCACAGAGAGACATTTCAGGTGACATCACAGAGACACAGAGAGATCCTTCAAGTGACATCACAGAGCCACGGATAGACCCTTCAGATGGCATCACATAGCCACAGAGAGACCCTTCAGGTGACACCACAGAGGCAGATTAAGACCCTTCAGGTGACATCACAGAGACACAGAGAGACCCTTAAAGTGACATCACAGTGCCACAGAGAGTACCTTCTGGTGACATCACAGTGCCACCAAGAGGAACTTATGTAACATCAAAGACCCACAGAGACACTTCTGGTGACATCTCAGAGCCACATAGAGACACTAGGGGACATCACAGAGCCACAGAGAGATCCTTCAGGTGACATCACAGAACCACAGTGAGGCCCTTCTGAGGACATCACAAATCCACAGAGAGACTCTTAGATGACATCACAGAGCCAATGATAGACCCTTCAGGTGACATCACAGAGCCACAGATATACCCTTCAGGTGACATCAGAGAGACACAGAGACCCTTGAGGTGACATCAAAGAGCCACAGAGACACCTTTCAGGTGACATCACAGAGCCAGACAAGACCCTTCATGTGAAATCACAGAGACAAAGAGACACACTTCAGGTGACCTCACAGATCCACAGAGAGACCCTTAGATGACATGACAGAGCCACAGAGAGACCTTTCTTGTGATATCACAGAGCCACAGAGAGACATTTCTGGTGACATCACAGAGCCACAGAGAGATCCTTCAAGTGACATCACAGAGCCACAGATAGACCCTTCAGGTGGCATCACATAGCCACAGAGAGACAATTCAGGTGACACCACAGAGCCAGAGTAAGACCCTTCAGGTGACATCACAGAGACACAGAGAGACCCTTCAGGTGACATCACAGTGCCACAGTGAGTACCTTCTGGTGACATCACAGCGCCACAAAGAGGAACTTATGTGACATCAAAGACCCACAGAGACACTTCAGGTTTCATCTCAGAGCCACATAGAGACACTAGGGGACATCACAGAGCCACAGAGATATCCTTCAGGTGACATCACAGATCCAATGAAAGACCCTTCAGGTGACATCACAGAGCCACAGAGAGACCTTACAGGTGACATCACAGAGCCACAGAGACCATTCAGGTGACATCACAGATCCAATGAAAGACCTTTCAGGTGACATCAAAGAGCCACAGAGAGATCCTTCAGGTGACATCACAGAGCCAATGATAGACCCTTCAGGAGACATCACAGAGCCACATAGAGACCTTTCATGTGACATCACAGAGCAACAGAGACCATTCAGGTGACATCACAGAGCCACAGAGAAACCCTCAGGTAACATCACAGAGCCACAGAGACCATTCAGGTGACATCATGAGCCACAGAGAGACACTTCAGGTGACATAAAAGAGCCACAGAGAATCCCTTCTGTTGTAATCACAGAGCCACTTTTAGACCGGTCAGGTGACATCACAGAGCCACAGAGAGACCTTTCCGGTGACATCACAGAGCGACAGAGACACCCTCAGGTGACATCACAGAGACACAGAAACCCTTGAGGTGACATCACAGAGCCACAGAGAGAACCTTCAGGTGACATCATAGAGCCACAGATCGACCCTGCAGGTGACATCACAGAGACACAGAGACCCTTGAGTTGACATCACAGATCCACAGAGAGTCCCTTCAGGTGACATCACAGAGTCACAGATAGACCCTTCAGGTGACATAACAGACACACAGAGACCCTTGAGGTGACATCACAGAGCCACAGAGAGACACTTCAGGTGACATCACAGAGCCAGACAAGACCCTTCATGTAAAATCACAGAGACACAGAGACACTCTTCAGGTGACCTCACAGATCCACAGAGAGACCCTAAGATGACATCACAGAGACTAGAGAGACCTTTCTTGTGATATCACAGAGCCACAGAGAGACATTTCTGGTGACATCACAGAGCCACAGAGAGATCCTTCAAGTGACATCACAGAGCCACAGATAGACCCTTCAGGTTTCATCACATAGCCACAGAAAGACAATTCAGGTGACAGCACAGAGCCAGAGTAAGACCCTTCAGGTGACATCACAGAGACACAGAGAGACCCTTCAGGTGACATCACATTGCCACAGAGAGTACCTTCTGGTGACATCACAGCGCCACAAAGAGGAACTTATGTGACATCAAAGACCCACAGAGACATTTCAGGTTTCATCTCAGAGGCACATAGAGACACTAGGAGATATCACAGAGCCACAGAGAGATCCTTCAGGTGACATCACAGAACCACAGTGAGGCCCTTCTGAGGACATCACAAATCCACAGAGAGACTCTTAGATGACATCACAGAGCCACAGAGAGATCCTTCAGGCGATATCACAGAACCACAGAGAGACCCTTCAGGTGACATCACAGAGCCACAGAGAGACCCTTCAGGTGACATCACAGAGCCACAGAGAGACCTTTCAGGTGACAATCCAGAGCGACAGAGACACCCTCAGGTGACATCACAGAGACACAGAAACTCTTGAGGTGACATCACAGAGCCACAGAGAGAACCTTCAGGTGACATCATAGATCCACAGATAGACCCTGCAGGTGACATCACAGAGACACAGAGACCCTTGAGTTGACATCACACATCCACAGAGAGTCCCTTCAGGTGACCACACAGAGCCACAATTAGACCCTTCAGGTGACATCACAGAGACACAGAGACCATTGAGGTGACATCACAGATCCACAGAGAGTCCCTTCAGGTGACATCACAGAGTCACAGATAGACCCTTCAGGTGACATCACAGAGACACAGAGACCCTTGAGGTGACATCACAGAGCCACAGAGAGACACTTCAGGTGACATCACAGAGCCAGACAAGACCCTTCATGTAAAATCACAGAGACACAGAGACACTCTTCAGGTGACCTCACAGATCCACAGAGACCCTTAGATGACATCACAGAGCCTCGAGAGACCTTTCTTGTGATATCACAGAGCCACAGAGAGATCCTTCAAGTGACATCACAGAGCCACAGATAGACCCTTCAGGTTTCATCACATAGCCACCGAGAGACAATTCAGGTGACACCACAGAGCCAGAGTAAGACCCTTAAAGTGACATCACAGAGACACAGAGAGACCATTCAGGTGACATCACAGTGCCACAGAGAGTACCTTCTGGTGACATCACGGCGCCACAAAGAGGAACTTATGTGACATCAAAGACCCACAGAGACACTTCAGGTTTCATCTCAGAGGCACATAGAGACACTAGGGGATATCACAGAGCCACAGAGAGATCCTTCAGGCAATATCACAGAACCACAGAGAGACCCTTCAGGTGACATCACAGAGCCAATGATAGACCCTTCAGGTGACATCACAGAGCCAATGATAGACCCTTCAGGTGACATCACTGAGCCACAGATATACCCTTCAGGTGACATCACAGAGACACAGAGTCACTTGATGTGACACCACATAGCCACAGAGAGATACTTCAGGTGACATCACAGAGCCAGACACGACCCTTCATGTGAAATCAAAGAGACACAGAGACACTCTTCAGGGGACCTCACAGTTCAACAGAGAGACCCTTAGATGACATCACAGAGCCACAGAGAGACCTTTCTTGTGATATCACAGAGCCACAGAAAGACATTTCAGGTGACATCACAGAGCCACAGAGAGATCCTTCAAGTGACTTCACAGAGCCACAGAGAGATCCTTCATGTGACATCACAGAGCCACAGAGAGACCCTTCAGGTGATATACAAAGCCACAGAGAGACACTTCATGTGACATCACCGAGCCACAGAGAGACTCTCCTGGTGACATCACAGAGCCACAGAGAAAACCTTCTAGTGTTATCACAGATCCACTGAGGGTGACTTCATGTGACATCACAGAGCCACAAACATACACTTCAGTTGACATCACAGAGCCACAGAGGCGCCCTTCATGTGACATCACAGAGCCACAGAGAGACCCTTCAGGTGATCTCACAGAGCCTCAGAGAGACAATTCATGTGACATCACAGAGCCACAGAGAGTACCTTCTGGTGACATCACAGTGCCACCAAGAGGAACTTATGTAACATCAAAGACCCACAGAGACACTTCAGGTGACATCTCAGAGCCACATAGAGAAACTAGGGGACATCACAGAGCCACAGAGAGATCCTTCAAGTGACATCACAGAGCCACAAAGAGAAACTTATGTGACATCAAAGACCCACAGAGACACTTCAGGTTTCATCTCAGAGGCACATAGAGACACTAGGGCACATCACAGAGCCACAGAGAGATCCTTCAGGTGACATCACAGAACCACAGTGAGGCCCTTCTGAGGACATCACAAATCCACAGAGAGACTCTTAGATGACATCACAGAGCCAATGATAGACCCTTCAGGTGACATCACAGAACCACAGAGAGACCCTTCAGGTGACATCACAGAGCCACAGAGAGACCTTTCAGGTGACATCACAGAGCCAGACAAGACCCTTCATGTGAAATCACAGAGACACAGAGACACTCTTCAGGTGACCTCACAGATCCACAGAGAGACCCTTAGATGACATGACAGAGCCACAGAGAGACCTTTCTTGTGATATCACAGAGCCACAGAGAGACATTTCTGGTGACATCACAGAGCCACAGAGAGATCCTTCAAGTGACATCACAGAGCCACAGATAGACCCTTCAGGTGGCATCACATAGCCACAGAGAGACAATTCCGGTGACAGCACAGAGCCAGAGTAAGACCCTTCAGGTGACATCACAGAGACACAGAGAGACCCTTCAGGTGACATCACAGTGCCACAGTGAGTACCTTCTGGTGACATCACAGCGCCACAAAGTGGAACTTATGTGACATCAAAGACCAACAGAGACACTTCAGGTTTCATTTCAAAGCCACATAGAGACACTAGGGTACATCACAGAGCCACAGAGATATCATTCAGGTGACATCACAGATCCAATGATAGACCCTTCAGGTGACATCACAGAGCCACAGAGAGACCTTACAGGTGACATCACAGAGCCACAGAGACCATTCAGGTGACATCACAGAGCCACAGAGAAACCCTCAGGTGACATCACAGAGCCACAGAGACCATTCAGGTGACATCATGAGCCACAGAGAGACCCTTCACGTGACATCACAGAACCACAGAGAGTCCCTTCAGGTGATATCAAAGAGCCACAGCGAGATCCTTCAAGTGACATCACAGAGCCAATGATAGACCCTTCAGGTGACATCACAGAGCCACATAGAGACATTTCAGGTGACATCACAGAGCCACAGAGACCATTCAGGTGACATCACAGAGCCACAGATAAACCCTCAGGTAACATCACAGAGCCACAGAGACCATTCAGGTGACATCACAGAGCGACAGAGACACCCTCAGGTGACATCACAGAGACACAGAAACCCTTGAGGTGACATCACAGATCCACTTTTAGACCCTTCAGGTGACATCACAGAGCCACAGAGAGACCTTTCACGTGGCATCACAGAGCGACAGAGACACCCTCAGGTGACATCACAGAGACACAGAAACCCTTGAGGTGACATCACAGAGCCACAGAGAGAACCTTCAGGTGACATCATAGAGCCACAGATAGACCCTGCAGGTGACATCACAGAGACACAGAGACCCTTGAGTTGACATCACAGATCCACAGAGAGTCCCTTCAGGTGACCACACAGAGCCACAGTTAGACCCTTCAGGTGACATCACAGAGACATAGAGACCATTGAGGTGACATCACAGATCCACAGAGAGTCCCTTCAGGTGACATCACATAGTCACAGATAGACCCTTCAGGTGACATCACAGAGACACAGAGACCCTTGAGGTGACATCACAGAGCCACAGAGAGACACTTCAGGTGACATCACAGAGCCAGACAAGACCCTTCATGTAAAATCACAGAGACACAGAGACACTCTTCAGGTGACCTCACAGATCCACAGAGAGACCCTTAGATGACATCACAGAGCCTAGAGAGACCTTTCTTGTGATATCACAGAGCCACAGAGAGACATTTGAGGTGACATCACAGAGCCACAGCAAAGACACTATTGATGACATCACAAAGGCACAGCCATAACATTTCTGGTGATATCACAGAGGTTCATGATAGACCCTTCAGGTGATGTCACAGCGCAACAGGAAAGACACTATTTATGACATCACCGATCCACAGAGAAACCCTTTAGTTGACATCACAGAGCCACAGAGACACCCTTCATGTGACATCACAGAGCCACAGAGACACTTCAGGTGACATCACAGAGCCCCTGAGAGACACTTGAAATCTCAGAGCCACAGAGTGACAACATCGGTGACATCACAAAGTCACAGAGAGATGCTTAACGTGACATCACAGAGCCACAGACAGACACTTCAGGTGACATCACAGAGACACAGAGAGATGCTTAAAATGATATCACATAAACACAGAGAGACACTTCAGATAACATCACAAAGCCACTAAGAGACTCTTCAGGTGACATCTCAGAACCAGAAAATGACCCTTCTTTTGACATTACAGAGACACACGAGAGAATTTTCAGGAGATAACACAAAACCACAGGAGTGACACTTCTGGTGATATCACAGAGGCACATGATAGACCCTTCAGGTGATGTCACAGAGCCAAAGGAAAGAAACTATTGATGACATCACAGAGAAATAGGAAAGACACTTGAAGTTACATCACGGAGACACTGGAAAGTACCTTCAGTTGCAATCACCGATACACAGAGAGATCCTTTAGATGACATCACAGAACCACAGTGAGGCCCTTATGAGGACATCACAAATCCACAGAGACACTCTTAGATGACATCACAGAGCCACAGAGAGATCCTTCAGGCGACATCACAGAGCCACAGAGAGACACTTCAGGTGACATCACAGAGCCAAAATGAGACCATTCAGGTGACATCACAGAGACAAAGAAACCCTTGAGGTGACATCACAGAGCCACAGAGAGACCCTACAGGTGACATCACAGAACAAGCGAGAGACCCTTCAGGTGACATCAAAGAGATACAGAGACCCTTGAGGTGACATCACAGAGCCACAGAGAGACCCTTCAGGTGACATCACATAGCCAAAGAGAGACACTTCAGGTGACATCACAGAGCCACAGAGAGGCACTTCTGAGGACACCAGAAATCCACAGAGAGATCTTTCAGGTGTAATAAGAGAGCCACATAGAGACCCTTAGATGACATCACAGAGCCACAGAGAGATCCTTCAAGTGACATCACAGAGCAACAAAGAGAAACTTATGTGACTCAAAGACCCACAGAGACACTTCAGGTTTCATCTCAGAGGCACATAGAGACACTAGGGGACATCACAGAGCCACAGAGAGATCCTTCAGGTGACATCACAGAACCACAGTGAGGCCCTTATGAGGACATCACAAATCCACAGAGACACTCTTAGATGACATCACAGAGCCACAGAGAGATCCTTCAGGCGACATCACAGAACCACAGAGAGACCCTTCAGGTGATATCACAGAGCCACAGATAGACACTTCAGGTGACATCACAGAGCCAATGATAGACCCTTCAGGTGACATCACAGAGACACAGAGACCCTTGAGGTGCCATCACAGAGCCACAGAGAGACCCTTCAGGTGACATCACATAGCCACAGAGAGACACTTCAGGTGACATCACAGAGCCAGACAAGACCCTTCATGTGAAATCACAGAGACACAGAGGCACTCTTCAGGTGACCTCACAGAGCCACAGACAGACCTTTCTTGTGATATCACAGAGCCACAGAGAGACATTTCAGGTGACATCACAGAGACACAGAGAGATCCTTCAAGTGACATCACAGAGCCACGGATAGACCCTTCAGATGGCATCACATAGCCACAGAGAGACCCTTCAGGTGACACCACAGAGGCAGATTAAGACCCTTCAGGTGACATCACAGAGACACAGAGAGACCCTTAAAGTGACATCACAGTGCCACAGAGAGTACCTTCTGGTGACATCACAGTGCCACCAAGAGGAACTTATGTAACATCAAAGACCCACAGAGACACTTCTGGTGACATCTCAGAGCCACATAGAGACACTAGGGGACATCACAGAGCCACAGAGAGATCCTTCAGGTGACATCACAGAACCACAGTGAGGCCCTTCTGAGGACATCACAAATCCACAGAGAGACTCTTAGATGACATCACAGAGCCAATGATAGACCCTTCAGGTGACATCACAGAGCCACAGATATACCCTTCAGGTGACATCAGAGAGACACAGAGACCCTTGAGGTGACATCAAAGAGCCACAGAGACACCTTTCAGGTGACATCACAGAGCCAGACAAGACCCTTCATGTGAAATCACAGAGACAAAGAGACACACTTCAGGTGACCTCACAGATCCACAGAGAGACCCTTAGATGACATGACAGAGCCACAGAGAGACCTTTCTTGTGATATCACAGAGCCACAGAGAGACATTTCTGGTGACATCACAGAGCCACAGAGAGATCCTTCAAGTGACATCACAGAGCCACAGATAGACCCTTCAGGTGGCATCACATAGCCACAGAGAGACAATTCAGGTGACACCACAGAGCCAGAGTAAGACCCTTCAGGTGACATCACAGAGACACAGAGAGACCCTTGAGGTGACATCACAGTGCCACAGTGAGTACCTTCTGGTGACATCACAGCGCCACAAAGAGGAACTTATGTGACATCAAAGACCCACAGAGACACTTCAGGTTTCATCTCAGAGCCACATAGAGACACTAGGGGACATCACAGAGCCACAGAGATATCCTTCAGGTGACATCACAGATCCAATGAAAGACCCTTCAGGTGACATCACAGAGCCACAGAGAGACCTTACAGGTGACATCACAGAGCCACAGAGACCATTCAGGTGACATCACAGATCCAATGAAAGACCCTTCAGGTGACATCAAAGAGCCACAGAGAGATCCTTCAGGTGACATCACAGAGCCAATGATAGACCCTTCAGGAGACATCACAGAGCCACATAGAGACCTTTCATGTGACATCACAGAGCAACAGAGACCATTCAGGTGACATCACAGAGCCACAGAGAAACCCTCAGGTAACATCACAGAGCCACAGAGACCATTCAGGTGACATCATGAGCCACAGAGAGACACTTCAGGTGACATAAAAGAGCCACAGAGAATCCCTTCTGTTGTAATCACAGAGCCACTTTTAGACCGGTCAGGTGACATCACAGAGCCACAGAGAGACCTTTCCGGTGACATCACAGAGCGACAGAGACACCCTCAGGTGACATCACAGAGACACAGAAACCCTTGAGGTGACATCACAGAGCCACAGAGAGAACCTTCAGTTGACATCATAGAGCCACAGATCGACCCTGCAGGTGACATCACAGAGACACAGAGACCCTTGAGTTGACATCACAGATCCACAGAGAGTCCCTTCAGGTGACATCACAGAGTCACAGATAGACCCTTCAGGTGACATAACAGAGACACAGAGACCCTTGAGGTGACATCACAGAGCCACAGAGAGACACTTCAGGTGACATCACAGAGCCAGACAAGACCCTTCATGTAAAATCACAGAGACACAGAGACACTCTTCAGGTGACCTCACAGATCCACAGAGAGACCCTAAGATGACATCACAGAGACTAGAGAGACCTTTCTTGTGATATCACAGAGCCACAGAGAGACATTTCTGGTGACATCACAGAGCCACAGAGAGATCCTTCAAGTGACATCACAGAGCCACAGATAGACCCTTCAGGTTTCATCACATAGCCACAGAAAGACAATTCAGGTGACAGCACAGAGCCAGAGTAAGACCCTTCAGGTGACATCACAGAGACACAGAGAGACCCTTCAGGTGACATCACATTGCCACAGAGAGTACCTTCTGGTGACATCACAGCGCCACAAAGAGGAACTTATGTGACATCAAAGACCCACAGAGACATTTCAGGTTTCATCTCAGAGGCACATAGAGACACTAGGAGATATCACAGAGCCACAGAGAGATCCTTCAGGTGACATCACAGAACCACAGTGAGGCCCTTCTGAGGACATCACAAATCCACAGAGAGACTCTTAGATGACATCACAGAGCCACAGAGAGATCCTTCAGGCGATATCACAGAACCACAGAGAGACCCTTCAGGTGACATCACAGAGCCACAGAGAGACCCTTCAGGTGACATCACAGAGCCACAGAGAGACCTTTCAGGTGACAATCCAGAGCGACAGAGACACCCTCAGGTGACATCACAGAGACACAGAAACTCTTGAGGTGACATCACAGAGCCACAGAGAGAACCTTCAGGTGACATCATAGATCCACAGATAGACCCTGCAGGTGACATCACAGAGACACAGAGACCCTTGAGTTGACATCACACATCCACAGAGAGTCCCTTCAGGTGACCACACAGAGCCACAATTAGACCCTTCAGGTGACATCAAAGAGACACAGAGACCATTGAGGTGACATCACAGATCCACAGAGAGTCCCTTCAGGTGACATCACAGAGTCACAGATAGACCCTTCAGGTGACATCACAGAGACACAGAGACCCTTGAGGTGACATCACAGAGCCACAGAGAGACACTTCAGGTGACATCACAGAGCCAGACAAGACCCTTCATGTAAAATCACAGAGACACAGAGACACTCTTCAGGTGACCTCACAGATCCACAGAGACCCTTAGATGACATCACAGAGCCTCGAGAGACCTTTCTTGTGATATCACAGAGCCACAGAGAGATCCTTCAAGTGACATCACAGAGCCACAGATAGACCCTTCAGGTTTCATCACATAGCCACCGAGAGACAATTCAGGTGACACCACAGAGCCAGAGTAAGACCCTTAAAGTGACATCACAGAGACACAGAGAGACCATTCAGGTGACATCACAGTGCCACAGAGAGTACCTTCTGGTGTCATCACGGCGCCACAAAGAGGAACTTATGTGACATCAAAGACCCACAGAGACACTTCAGGTTTCATCTCAGAGGCACATAGAGACACTAGGGGATATCACAGAGCCACAGAGAGATCCTTCAGGCAATATCACAGAACCACAGAGAGACCCTTCAGGTGACATCACAGAGCCAATGATAGACCCTTCAGGTGACATCACAGAGCCAATGATAGACCCTTCAGGTGACATCACTGAGCCACAGATATACCCTTCAGGTGACATCACAGAGACACAGAGTCACTTGATGTGACACCACATAGCCACAGAGAGATACTTCAGGTGACATCACAGAGCCAGACACGACCCTTCATGTGAAATCAAAGAGACACAGAGACACTCTTCAGGGGACCTCACAGTTCAACAGAGAGACCCTTAGATGACATCACAGAGCCACAGAGAGACCTTTCTTGTGATATCACAGAGCCACAGAAAGACATTTCAGGTGACATCACAGAGCCACAGAGAGATCCTTCAAGTGACTTCACAGAGCCACAGAGAGATCCTTCATGTGACATCACAGAGCCACAGAGAGACCCTTCAGGTGATATACAAAGCCACAGAGAGACACTTCATGTGACATCACCGAGCCACAGAGAGACTCTCCTGGTGACATCACAGAGCCACAGAGAAAACCTTCTAGTGTTATCACAGATCCACTGAGGGTGACTTCATGTGACATCACAGAGCCACAAACATACACTTCAGTTGACATCACAGAGCCACAGAGGCGCCCTTCATGTGACATCACAGAGCCACAGAGAGACCCTTCAGGTGATCTCACAGAGCCTCAGAGAGACAATTCATGTGACATCACAGAGCCACAGAGAGTACCTTCTGGTGACATCACAGTGCCACCAAGAGGAACTTATGTAACATCAAAGACCCACAGAGACACTTCAGGTGACATCTCAGAGCCACATAGAGAAACTAGGGGACATCACAGAGCCACAGAGAGATCCTTCAAGTGACATCACAGAGCCACAAAGAGAAACTTATGTGACATCAAAGACCCACAGAGACACTTCAGGTTTCATCTCCGAGGCACATAGAGACACTAGGGCACATCACAGAGCCAAAGAGAGATCCTTCAGGTGACATCACAGAACCACAGTGAGGCCCTTCTGAGGACATCACAAATCCACAGAGAGACTCTTAGATGACATCACAGAGCCAATGATAGACCCTTCAGGTGACATCACAGAACCACAGAGAGACCCTTCAGGTGACATCACAGAGCCACAGAGAGACCTTTCAGGTGACATCACAGAGCCAGACCACAGAGAGATCCTTCAGGTGACATCACAGAACCACAGTGAGGCCCTTCTGAGGACATCACAAATCCACAGAGAGACTCTTAGATGACATCACAGAGCCAATGATAGACCCTTCAGGTGACATCACAGAGCCACAGATATACCCTTCAGGTGACATCAGAGAGACACAGAGACCCTTGAGGTGACATCAAAGAGCCACAGAGAGACCCTTCAGGGGACATCACAGAGCCACAGAGACACCTTTCAGGTGACATCACAGAGCCAGACAAGACCCTTCATGTGAAATCACAGAGACACAGAGACACACTTCAGGTGACCTCACAGATCCACAGAGAGACCCTTAGATGACATGACAGAGCCACAGAGAGACCTTTCTTGTGATATCACAGAGCCACAGATAGACCCTTCAGGTGGCATCACATAGCCACAGAGAGACAATTCAGGTGACACCACAGAGCCAGAGTAAGACCCTTTAGGTGACATCACAGAGACACAGAGAGACCCTTCAGGTGACATCACAGTGCCACAGTGAGTACCTTCTGGTGACATCACAGTGCCACAAAGAGGAACTTATGTGACATCAAAGACCCACAGAGACACTTCAGGTTTCATCTCAGAGCCACATAGAGACACTAGGGGACATCACAGAGCCACAGAGGTATCCTTCAGGTGACATCACAGATCCAATGAAAGACCCTTCAGGTGACATCACAGAGCCACAGAGAGACCTTACAGGTGACATCACAGAGCCACAGAGACCATTCAGGTGACATCACAGATCCAATGAAAGACCCTTCAGGTGACATCAAAGAGCCACAGAGAGATCCTTCAGGTGACATCACAGAGCCAATGATAGACCCTTCAGGAGACATCACAGAGCCACATAGAGACCTTTCATGTGACTTCACAGAGCAACAGAGACCATTCAGGTGACATCACAGAGCCACAGAGAAACCCTCAGGTAACATCACAGAGCCACAGAGACTATTCAGGTGACATCATGAGCCACAGAGAGACACTTCAGGTGACATAAAAGAGCCACAGAGAATCCCTTCTGTTGTAATCACAGAGCCACTTTTAGAACGGTCAGGTGACATCACAGAGCCACAGAGAGACCTTTCCGGTGACATCACAGAGCGACAGAGTCACCCTCAGGTGACATCACAGAGACACAGAAACCCTTGAGGTGACATCACAGAGCCACAGAGAGAACCTTCAGTTGACATCATAGAGCCACAGATCGACCCTGCAGGTGACATCACAGAGACACAGAGACCCTTGAGTTGACATCACAGATCCACAGAGAGTCCCTTCAGGTGACATCACAGAGCCACAGTTAGACCCTTCAGGTGACATCACAGAGACACAGAGACCATTGAGGTGACATCACAGATCCACAGAGAGTCCCTTCAGGTGACATCACAGAGTCACAGATAGACCCTTCAGGTGACATAACAGAGACACAGAGACCCTTGAGGTGACATCACAGAGCCACAGAGAGACACTTCAGGTGACATCACAGAGCCAGACAAGACCCTTCATGTAAAATCACAGAGACACAGAGACACTCTTCAGGTGACCTCACAGATCCACAGAGAGACCCTAAGATGACATCACAGAGACTAGAGAGACCTTTCTTGTGATATCACAGAGCCACAGAGAGACATTTCTGGTGACATCACAGAGCCACAGAGAGATCCTTCAAGTGACATCACAGAGCCACAGATAGACCCTTCAGGTTTCATCACATAGCCACAGAAAGACAATTCAGGTGACAGCACAGAGCCAGAGTAAGACCCTTCAGGTGACATCACAGAGACACAGAGAGACCCTTCAGGTGACATCACATTGCCACAGAGAGTACCTTCTGGTGACATCACAGCGCCACAAAGAGGAACTTATGTGACATCAAAGACCCACAGAGACATTTCAGGTTTCATCTCAGAGGCACATAGAGACACTAGGAGATATCACAGAGCCACAGAGAGATCCTTCAGGTGACATCACAGAACCACAGTGAGGCCCTTCTGAGGACATCACAAATCCACAGAGAGACTCTTAGATGACATCACAGAGCCACAGAGAGATCCTTCAGGCGATATCACAGAACCACAGAGAGACCCTTCAGGTGACATCACAGAGCCAATGATAGACCCTTCAGGTGACATCACAGAGCCACAGAGAGACCTTTCAGGTGACATCACAGAGCGACAGAGACACCCTCAGGTGACATCACAGAGACACAGAAACTCTTGAGGTGACATCACAGAGCCACAGAGAGAACCTTCAGGTGACATCATAGATTCACAGATAGACCCTGCAGGTGACATCACAGAGACACAGAGACCCTTGAGTTGACATCACACATCCACAGAGAGTCCCTTCAGGTGACCACACAGAGCCACAATTAGACCCTTCAGGTGACATCACAGAGACACAGAGACCATTGAGGTGACATCACAGATCCACAGAGAGTCCCTTCAGGTGACATCACATAGTCACAGATAGACCCTTCAGGTGACATCACAGAGACACAGAGACCCTTGAGGTGACATCACAGAGCCACAGAGAGACACTTCAGGTGACATCACAGAGCCAGACAAGACCCTTCATGTAAAATCACAGAGACACAGAGACACTCTTCAGGTGACCTCACAGATCCACAGAGACCCTTAGATGACATCACAGAGCCTCGAGAGACCTTTCTTGTGATATCACAGAGCCACAGAGAGACATTTCAGGTGACATCACAGAGCCACAGAGAGATCCTTCAAGTGACATCACAGAGCCACAGATAGACCCTTCAGGTTTCATCACATAGCCACAGAGAGACAATTCAGGTGACACCACAGAGCCAGAGTAAGACCCTTAAAGTGACATCACAGAGACACAGAGAGACCATTCAGGTGACATCACAGTGCCACAGAGAGTACCTTCTGGTGTCATCACGGCGCCACAAAGAGGAACTTATGTGACATCAAAGACCCACAGAGACACTTCAGGTTTCATCTCAGAGGCACATAGAGACACTAGGGGATATCACAGAGCCACAGAGAGATCCTTCAGGCAATATCACAGAACCACAGAGAGACCCTTCAGGTGACATCACAGAGCCAATGATAGACCCTTCAGGTGACATCACAGAGCCAATGATAGACCCTTCAGGTGACATCACAGAGCCAATGATAGACCCTTCAGGTGACATCACAGAGCCAATGATAGACCCTTCAGGTGACATCACAGAGCCAATGATAGACCCTTCAGGTGACATCACAGAGCCAATGATAGACCCTTCAGGTGACATCACAGAGCCAATGATAGACCCTTCAGGTGACATCACAGAGCCAATGATAGACCCTTCAGGTGACATCACAGAGCCAATGATAGACCCTTCAGGTGACATCACAGAGCCAATGATAGACCCTTCAGGTGACATCACAGAGCCAATGATAGACCCTTCAGGTGACATCACAGAGCCAATGATAGACCCTTCAGGTGACATCACAGAGCCAATGATAGACCCTTCAGGTGACATCACAGAGCCAATGATAGACCCTTCAGGTGACATCACAGAGCCAATGATAGACCCTTCAGGTGACATCACAGAGCCACAGATATACCCTTCAGGTGACATCACAGAGACACAGAGACACTTGATGTGACACCACATAGCCACAGAGAGATACTTCAGGTGACATCACAGAGCCAGACACGACCCTTCATGTGAAATCACAGAGACACAGAGACACTCTTCAGGTGACCTCACAGATCCACAGAAAGACCCTTAGATGACATCACAGAGCCACAGAGAGACCTTTCTTGTGATATCACAGTCCACTCAAGAAACTTACTCACACATCAAAGACCCACCCAGAGAACACTTCAGGCTGACATCTTCAGAGCCACATAGAACAACATACGCCGGACATCACAGAGCCACAGACCGAGATCTTTCAAGTCGACATCACAGGGAGCCACAAAGATCGAAATTATGCTGACATCAACAGAGGACCGCACACGAGACACTTTCAGGTTCGATCTTCCTTCAGGCCATAGAGCACAGCTTACCGCGCACATCACAGAGCGCCACACAGAGACGACGTCCTTGCACGTAGCGTAGACATCACGCAGAACCACAGTTTGAGGCCCTTCTGAGGACATCACAACATCCAACACGCGACGGAGACCCTTCAGGTGACATCACAGAGACACAGAGACCCTTGAGGTGACATCAGAGAGCCACAGAGAGACTCTTCAGGTGACATCACATAGCCACAGACAGACACTTCAGGTGACATCACAGAGCCAGAAAAGACCCTTCATGTGAAATCACAGAGACACAGAGACACTCTTCAGGTGACCTCACAGATCCACAGAGAGACCCTTAGATGACATGACAGAGCCACAGAGAGACCTTTCTTGTGATATCACAGAGCCACAGAGAGACATTTCTGGTGACATCACAGAGCCACAGAGAGATCCTTCAAGTGACATCACAGAGCCACAGATAGACCCTTCAGGTGGCATCACATAGCCACAGAGAGACAATTCCGGTGACAGCACAGTGCCACAGTGAGTACCTTCTGGTGACATCACAGCGCCACAAAGTGGAACTTATGTGACATCAAAGACCAACAGAGACACTTCAGGTTTCATTTCAAAGCCACATAGAGACACTAGGGTACATCACAGAGCCACAGAGATATCATTCAGGTGACATCACAGATCCAATGATAGACCCTTCAGGTGACATCACAGAGCCACAGAGAGACCTTACAGGTGACATCACAGAGCCACAGAGACCATTCAGGTGACATCACAGAGCCACAGAGAAACCCTCAGGTGACATCACAGAGCCACAGAGACCATTCAGGTGACATCATGAGCCACAGAGAGACCCTTCACGTGACATCACAGAACCACAGAGAGTCCCTTCAGGTGATATCAAAGAGCCACAGAGGTCCTTCAAGTGACATCACAGAGCCAATGATAGACCCTTCAGGTGACATCACAGAGCCACATAGAGACATTTCAGGTGACATCACAGAGCCACAGAGACCATTCAGGTGACATCACAGAGCCACAGATGAACCCTCAGGTAACATCACAGAGCCACAGAGACCATTCAGGTGACATCACAGAGCGACAGAGACACCCTCAGGTGACATCACAGAGACACAGAAACCCTTGAGGTGACATCACAGATCCACTTTTAGACCCTTCAGGTGACATCACAGAGCCACAGAGAGACCTTTCACGTGGCATCACAGAGCGACAGAGACACCCTCAGGTGACATCACAGAGACACAGAAACCCTTGAGGTGACATCACAGAGCCACAGAGAGAACCTTCAGTTGACATCATAGAGCCACAGATCGACCCTGCAGGTGACATCACAGAGACACAGAGACCCTTGAGTTGACATCACAGATCCACAGAGAGTCCCTTCAGGTGACATCACAGAGCCACAGTTAGACCCTTCAGGTGACATCACAGAGACACAGAGACCATTGAGGTGACATCACAGATCCACAGAGAGTCCCTTCAGGTGACATCACATAGTCACAGATAGACCCTTCAGGTGACATCACAGAGACACAGAGACCCTTGAGGTGACATCACAGAGCCACAGAGAGACCTTTCAGGTGACATCACAGAGCCAGACAAGACCCTTCATGTAAAATCACAGAGACACAGAGACACTCTTCAGGTGACCTCACAGATCCACAGAGAGACCCTTAGATGACATCACAGAGCCTAGAGAGACCTTTCTTGTGATATCACAGAGCCACAGAGAGACATTTGAGGTGACATCACAGAGCCACAGCAAAGACACTATTGATGACATCACAAAGGCACAGCCATAACATTTCTGGTGATATCACAGAGGTTCATGATAGACCCTTCAGGTGATGTCACAGCGCAACAGGAAAGACACTATTTATGACATCACCGATCCACAGAGAAACCCTTTAGTTGACATCACAGAGCCACAGAGACACCCTTCATGTGACATCACAGAGCCACAGAGACACTTCAGGTGACATCACAGAGCCCCTGAGAGACACTTGAAATCTCAGAGCCACAGAGTGACAACATCGGTGACATCACAAAATCACAGAGAGATGCTTAACGTGACATCACAGAGCCACAGACAGACACTTCAGGTGACATCACAGAGACACAGAGAGATGCTTAAAATGATATCACATAAACACAGAGAGACACTTCAGATAACATCACAAAGCCACTAAGAGACTCTTCAGGTGACATCTCAGAACCAGAAAATGACCCTTCTTTTGACATTACAGAGACACACGAGAGAATTTTCAGGAGATAACACAAAACCACAGGAGTGACACTTCTGGTGATATCACAGAGGCACATGATAGACCCTTCAGGTGATGTCACAGAGCCAAAGGAAAGAAACTATTGATGACATCACAGAGAAATAGGAAAGACACTTGAAGTTACATCACGGAGACACTGGAAAGTACCTTCAGTTGCAATCACCGATACACAGAGAGATCCTTTAGATGACATCACAGAGCCGCAGAGATACCATTCAGGTGACATCACAGAGCCAGAGAGAGATGCTTCAGGTGATATGCAAAGCCACAGAGAGACACTTCTGGTGGCATCAGAGAGCCACAGAGAGACGATTCAGTTGACATCACAGATCCACAGAGAGACCTTTCTTGTGATATCACTGAGCCACAGAGAGACATTTCAGGTGACATCAGAGAGCTACAGAGAGATCCTTCAGGTGACATCACAGAGCCACAGATAGACCCTTCAGGTGGCATCACATAGCCACAGAGAGACAATTCAGGTGACATCACAGAGCCAGAGTAAGACCCTTCAGGTGAAATCACAGAGACACAGAATCCCTTCTGTTGAGTTCACAGCGCCACAGAGAGGAACTTATGCGACATCAAAGACCCACAGAGACACTTCAAGTGACATCTCAGAGCCACATAGAGACACAAGGGGACATCACAGAGCCACAGAGAGAACCTTCTGGACATTCCAAACCACAGAGAGGCCCTTCTGAGGACATCACAAATCCAGAGAGAGACTCTTCAGGTGACATCACAGAGCCACAGAGAGACCCTACAGGTGACATCACAGAACCACAGAGAGACCCTTCAGGTGACATCACAGAGCCACAGAGAGACCTTTCAGGTGACATCACAGAGCCAGACAAGACCCTTCATGTGAAATCACAGAGACACAGAGACACTCTTCAGGTGACCTCACAGATCCACAGAGAGACCCTTAGATGACATGACAGAGCCACAGAGAGACCTTTCTTGTGATATCACAGAGCCACAGAGAGACATTTCTGGTGACATCACAGAGCCACAGAGAGATCCTTCAAGTGACATCACAGAGCCACAGATAGACCCTTCAGGTGGCATCACATAGCCACAGAGAGACAATTCCGGTGACAGCACAGAGCCAGAGTAAGACCCTTCAGGTGACATCACAGAGACACAGAGAGACCCTTCAGGTGACATCACAGTGCCACAGTGAGTACCTTCTGGTGACATCACAGCGCCACAAAGTGGAACTTATGTGACATCAAAGACCAACAGAGACACTTCAGGTTT